>NW_006711226.1:832058-833434 GCF_000271645.1 Tremella mesenterica DSM 1558
AGGAACAGCCGGGAGACGTGATGGGCCGGCCACAGGAGCGAAGGGCGACGGCGACGGAGGCGACGGGCGGAGGTCCGGCGAAGTACGGCGAACCGACCGGAGAGACGAAGACGGTACCCGCGAACGGGGGACAGACGCTGGAGTCTGGGGAGGGGGGAGAGGAGAAGCGTCGAAGGGACGGGGCGGGATGTCCCGGGCAGAGGAAACGGGACAGAAGGAGCAGGGGCCAGACGTGCATGAAGCACAACGGAGGGCCTTGTTGTGTGGCCTGACTGCCTTGAGGCAGGGCCAGTTTGGACGATTATACGTGATAATCTCACGTCTACTAATTAGCAGGAGTAACTTCGGCGTAGTACGAATAGGTGGACTCACCGGCAACGATCACACGCTTCGTCAACACCAACCGCGATCCAACGACCAGGCTCGGACTTCATCTTCTCCCACAAGTACTCTTCTTCCCGCAGTGATCTCTTCACCCGTTTGGGCGAAGGCTCCCCTCTGGGAGAAGGGGGGGGAGCAGCGACGGGGGCGGCGGGAGCAGGACCGGCGGCGGCAGCAGGAGCGATGGCGGCGGCAGCAGCGGCGGCAGCGGCAATGGCGTTGGGGGGGGGGAGAACCCCGGAAGAGGAAGAAGGAGAGGAAGAAGAAGAAGAGGAAGAAGAAGAAGAGGAAGAAGAAGAAGAGGAGAGGGAACGGCGTCGTTTCTGGCCCACAATTTGAGCAGGGGGAGGGGCAGGAGCGGCTGCGAGTTAGCAATGTCTTGGAGAGCTAAAGAACAGATAAACAAGGCCAAGTTCGGCGAAGGTGTGAGAGGTTGGACGAAGAACTCACGCTCAGGACTATCTACGTTGTTGTCCTCTGCACTAACCGCCACCATATCATCATGGGGAGTGTTCCTCTAACTCGGTTTCACCCTCCGACACGATTCTATCATCCTCATCACTATAATCACCCCCTTTTCCTTCGAAGTCTGACTGATCGTCCGACTCCGAACCACTGAGCGACTCCTGGTCGGAGGAGGACGGAGACTCACCAGGACGAAAGGCGGGCGTCCTGCGGCGAGGGCTGGCGGCAGGAGGGGAAGCAGAGCGAGAACTAGGAGGAGGAGAAGCAGAGGGAGAACCAGCGGGAGGACCGACGGGAGGAGAAGCGGAGCGAGGAGGCGGGACATCGCCAGACGGCTCCCCCAAAGAGAGGGTGCCGAGGCCGAGGGAGGAGACTTGGCGAGATCTGTCGCCGAAAGAAACTGAACATCAGCCAAGTCCGGCGAAGTAAGGTAAGTGTCGAGGATAACTCACGAGCAGACGACACCATACCACCAAAGGTTCCTCATGGCGGCGAATGGTTAGAGGTGGGAGTAGGAGGGGCCATGACGT
>NW_006711226.1:833851-845016 GCF_000271645.1 Tremella mesenterica DSM 1558
GTGGAGGATGGTCATGGGCAGCCAGTCACTTGCAACTGCTACGCTGCTAAGTTCTCTTGACACGACAGAGGTGTAATCGCTCACGAGGACGTTCGCGGCTAAAGAAGGGGGCGACTGTCACGAACTACGTCGTGACACCTCGATTATTCCACCAACAATGACCCTCCTTTGACCATCAAAACCCCCATCACGCCTTAACCTCTTTACTCTACACGTAACTCAGGACTTCTGAGACCAAGTACGGCGAAGTTAGACGGAGTTAGGCTAGGTAGGGACAATGGGAGCAGAAGTACGGCGAAGTTAGACGGAGTTAGGCTAAGTAGGGACAATGGGAGCAGAAGTGCGGCGATGTTAGGCGGAGTTAGTCGAAGGAGGAAGAGGATGGCCGAGGGCTCGGGGAAGTTGGACGAAGTGCGTTGAAGTACGTCAAAGCGCGAGAGGGTTGGATGAACGTCTAGGAGGAGTAGATAATATTAGCTGAGAAGATCGCTGAAGTTCTTCAGCGATCCTTGATTGTTGTCAGTAGTGAAAGACAGATAGAGATAGCTATAAATCAAGATACATCGCCATCAGTAGAACAAAACCCTAGTTAGAGTAACTACGCCGAAGTACGCCGTAGTTACACCCCTTTCGACGTCTGCGCCCTCCTGGTTGGGTGAGACATCGACTCAGAGCGTGAAGTTAGCCGAGGTTCGTCGACCGTCGGTCTATTAAGAAATAGTTGTTCGACGGCCGTGACACAGCCCTTGTTTCAACTCCTCTTTTTCTGGTATCATTTTCCGCGCTTTCCCTCTGGTGAGCATACAGTACTCTCCGATTCGACCCAAGGTGCGTAAGGCTGATTCTTCAACTTGTAACGGTACTGGAAACACGACGACTAGGTCGCAGGTTGGGTCGAACTCGATGGAGGTCTCGTGGAAATCTAGGGGCTCTGGTGCTAATGAATCGTGTCTCCTCTGCAATCGATGTAGCCAAAGAATGATATTGAAGAATCAGCAAAGTTGGTACTTTGCTGATTGTACTATATACTGTCTACAGGTATCCGTGTCCTCCTCTCAGTTCCTACTGCAAGCGTCTATGTACATACTCGGACAGGTGAAAAACCGCTTTTGAGCAAACCCAGTGGGGAAATCTCGAAAAGGGAAAACCCGTCCCTACCTACTGCAGCACTGCCTCCAACTCCCGCTTTCCTCTGTCCTAATCCGTCGAACTCGATAGAGTCCTCTCGATTCGTTGTTACCCCGTAACAAAGGGTTTCCCAGCTGATCATCAAGGAAAATCACAGGGAAATCAGTGATTTCACATGGCAAGCGCATGGTTGACATGCGAGTTCCATGCATTCCTTCCAAACTGTCTATACTTGTACCTCGCAAAAGTCCCGCAACGCCGATGATGTGGCACTAGTGCGGATTTGCCCACCACAAGTATAACCAACATTGTAAAAGTTGCATTGCTTCTAAGAAATGTAGGCAAGATCTATCCCGAACAGCTGGGAGGATCTCTAGGAGAGACAAACAGGAAGTGACCAGACCAACAGAATATATGTTCACTCCTTGAACCTCTCTCCTCACAGGACAAGTGTGTACCACTTTAAGCTGTGGGTGAGGTTTTACCTGTAAGCAATTTGGGTGTACATAGTCAGTGATTTGGTGCATGTTTAACCATGTATGAAGCTGTCAGTGATGTCCCATTACCTGCAGAGGACAATCATTGAGGGGTTTTGATGGGGTTGAACGGATTGAGGATATGAGAAGTGTTGCCGACTTGTTGCTTCTCAGGCCTAACATGCCTCCGTTGCATACCTGTCAAATAGGCACGTGGCAGCCATCGCCCGTTTTCCATCGCCTCTCGAAGTCGATAAGCCTAGTCCTACACTTTCAGGGGGACACAAAAACAGTCAACGTAAAAACATTCCATCAACAGGCGCCTGCGACAATTGCCTCTACTTCTCTCTCCAGCTCAGGCCCAAAGAATATTTCTTGTTGAACCCCTGACCCGGAAGATTCCCGCCACAGCCGTCCTCTATCCCAACTCGAAGCTGTAACTGGCAAATTCCGCTTTACTTCTAAAGTGCAAGTCATCATGAGGTCCCACGTCGATACGGAACTTGGCATGCCGGATGATGTGGATGATGATGAAAGCTGGAGTACTCGTTTGAGCCAACTTAGATTACCATCCCTCGATTTTGGTGAGGCGTTCAGCATCGATCCTAATTCTTTCCAACGTTCACCTCCGTCCTCGCCTACCCCGCTATCATCCAACCGACGGCCGATATCATCCCAGAACTCAAACAACAGCCGTTATGTGATCACAATTGATATTCGGTCTTCCTCAGATGGTCCTCCTTCCTACTCAGATAATCCTCCTTCCTACTCATCTGATTCACCTTCCTACCCAGACCAACCTCCTTCCCGTTTCTCCTCCGACCCCTCCATACGGACAACAGCGTCATATGACTCAAATCTTTTGCCCCACAATGGAAGCCAGTCCCGAATCTCGGATAGGAGACGGAGTTCCTTCTTAGCAAGTGGGGGAAGACTGTCCCGCGAGGGTCAAAATGTCATCATAGACCGTCAAGCTCATTGGGAAGCTGCTTTGTCGTGTTTAGAGGGGAGGGGCAGAAGATCTTCTTAGACTTGTATCTTTGGGATGGCTTGGGCACAGGGATGAAGCAGTGACAGAGACAGTGAGTTCCGGGCATGAAGCAAAAGGAAGGATGAGAAAACAGTCCAACGGGATGAGTGGACGGTCAAGACTGATGAAATGGACGGTCAAGACTGATGAAACGATGGAGCCGCAATTTCATCTAGCACTTGTTTAGTACCATTACCTGATGTATTTTGACGTTCGTATCGAATGGACTTTTACCTGTCCACTTACCTGGCTGAGAAATGTTATCATCTAAATCACCACTAATCCCTGGCCCTTCTGGTCCCTCTTCCTGGCTCACCATGCTGATTGACTATCCGTGTTCTCACCTTTGTCAAACTGTCTTGTCTCACCGAGCATGGTGTCACGAACTACGTCGCGACACCTCGATTACTCCACCAACAATGACCCTCCTTTGGTGTTACGGGGTAACAACGAATCGAGGGAACTCTATCGAGTTCGACGGATTAGGACAGAGGAAAGCGGGAGTTGGAGGCAGTGCTGCAGTAGGTAGGGACGGGTTTTCCCCTTTCGAGATTTTCCCCACTGGGTTTGCTCAAAGCGGTTTTTCACCTGTCCGAGTATGTACATGGACGCTTGCAGTAGGACTGAGAAGAGGAGACGGATACCTGTAGACAGTATATAGTACAATCAGCAAAGTACCAACTTTGCTGATTCTTCAATATCATTCTTTGGCTACATCGATTGCAGAGGAGACACGATCCATTAGCACCAGAGCCCCTAGATTTCCACAAGACCTCCATCGAGTTCGACCCAACCTGCGACCTAGTCGTCGTGTTTCCAGTACCGTTACAAGTTGAAGAATCAGCCTTACGCACCTTGGGTCGAATCGGAGAGTACTGTATGCTCACCAGAGGGAAAGCGCGGAAAATGATACCAGAAAAAGAGGAGTTGGAACAAGGGCTGGTCCCAGAGGAAGAAATACCAACAAGTTCTTCGAGAAGTACCATTTCACATGATCTCACTTCTACTACCACTACCCCAGATCCGCTAAATGAATTATCGCAGCAGTTGTCACAATTGTTAGCCATTATGACGATGCAACAAAAGGAACAAAATGCATTAAGGGAAGAACTGGCTACGATGAAAGCTGACCGACAGAACCAACAGATACTCACATCGAAAGGGGCAAGTTTGATCGAAGTCGAAGAAAACAAGCCGTGTTTGGAGCCAAAACTTACCAACAACGAACGAACAGGAAGAACCAGGTGTGCGGATCCACCTACCTTCAGTGGAGAACGAGGAGAATTGGACAACTTCCTTGCAGCATGTCACATGAACTTCGAATTCAAAGGGGCAGAGTACGCCACCGATCGCAGAAAGATCCTGTTCATGTACGGGTATCTTCGAGGCACCCCTCAAATGCTTATAACCCCGGCCATAACCAATCCAAGTATATGGAATTTGACCGAATGGCTAGAGAGCTACGACAAATTCATCCAGCATTTACGAACTCAATTTGGAGACAGTAACATGGCAGGTACGGCTATGAGGAAATTGCAGGAGTTAAGACAGACGGATACGGCCGCCGAGTATTTTGCCAACTTTGAACTTTGGTCCACACACCTTGGAAAGGTACCAGATGCAATGAAAATCGCCTCAGCCATACAGGGCCTGAAGGAAGAGCTACTGAAGGTGGTAGTGGTAAATAACACCGACCCTCGAACCAAATCGGACTGGGTCTATTTCAAACAGCATGTGATAGGGACTGAGGAGAACCAACGGATGGCTGAAACGATGATTGCAGCGAATCGATGGGCTGCTAGACGCAAACATGAGACGACCTGGCTTCCCCCTCGATCGAATTCGATGCGATTGGATACTAGTTTGCCCAACCCGGTAGAACGCCACTCACAATCGACTGGTAGAGGACCCTTGCCCGGTGGAAAACCAGGGATGATGAATTATGGTCTACCAAATGACCCTCCGGTCACTTGGACAGAGGACGGAGGACGTCTCAGCGAGAACGAAATGACTTGGAGGAGGGAGAACCGACGTTGTCTCAAATGTAGAAGTCCAGAACATTACGCCAACAACTGTCCAAATGGAGGAAATACGAGAAACAACATTAGGGGATCCCCAAACCCGCATAGCTCACCAATTCCTAGTGGATCGAACTCGACCCCAACCGGATCCAAAGGGCCATTAGTTCGAGGAATGGCGGTAACCTTTGAAGAAGAGGGAAACGAATACCTGGCCTAAGTGATGCGACCACTTGCGGCCAGGATCTAACAGAATCGCACAAAATTCAACTACCAATAGATCTCAGTAATGACTCGGCTATAATATACATAAAGATACAGACAGAAGAAGATACCCTACGATTTGGAATGTTAATTGATACTCGGAGCTACTGGAAAGATACGTACAGCCGGCCTGTCCATTAATACCATTTATTCCCAAAGAGACAGTATCAGGAACCACGGAAGATCAGATTCCTCGATGGAACAACCGCGACGTTAGTGACCGAGTATGTAGAAGCTGAGTTGGATTTAGGAGCAGGACTCAAGATTGCGACTCGATTGGATGTGATGGCATACGAAGGCCCCGAGGTACTGGTGGGATTGGATTTCTTGAAACAGTTTAGGGCAAGGATCGATTGTGGAAAGGGATTGATCGAGTTCGACGGAATCGGACAGGATAACGGTTGGAAGTATCCGAGGTTGGAGGAAGGATTGATAAGAGGAACAGCATTGGAAAAAGGAGAAGATGAGATGAGCGAAGAAGAGTTACGACAGGTCATACCGACACAATGGCACCAATACCTGGAGCTATTCAAAGTGGAACGAGCCAGAAAACTACCACCAAGAAGAGAATGTGACCACGAGATCGAATTGACCCCCGGAGCAGAACTAAAACCAGGACCAATCTACCAACTGGATGAACATGGGGATGCATTCCTAAAGCAGTGGATCAACGATGGTCTGGCCAGCGGCCATCTACGAAGAAGTAAATCACCTTATGGGTCTCCTGTATTCCTGGTTCCAAAAAAGGGAGTGATTCCCTATCGAGTGGTAACGGATTATCGTGCGCTTAACAAGGTAACCATTAAGGATTCATACCCAATGCCACTCATCTCGACACTACTCGATCGACTTCAATTAGGAAGGATCTTCACTAAGCTCGATTTGAAAGGGGCTTACCAGTTAGTCAGGATAAAGGAAGGAGATGAACAAAAGGCTGCCTTGCGAACAAGATACGGCAGTTTCGAGAGCACAGTCCTAAGGGATGGGTTGTGTAATGCACCAGCCACCTTTCAGAACTTTCTACAAGACATGTTTCACGATCTACTTGACGAAGGGGTAGTAGTTTATATCGACGATATCACGGTATACTCCGACACGATCGAAAACCATCAGATAATTGTCCAAAAGGTATTAGATCGACTACTGGAAAACGATTTGGTCGTCAGTCCGAGAAAATGCGAATGGAGTTCAAATGAAGTGAAGTTCCTGGGGTACGTAATAGGACACGAACGGATCGAAATGGATCAAGAAAAGGTGAAAGCTATTCTAGAATGGGGAGAACCCATGACAGTCCGGGATACTCAAGTGTTCTTGGGTTTTGCGAATTTCTATCGGAGGTTTATCAAGGGGTTTTCGCATATTGTGGGACCTCTCACACGATTGACTAGGAAGGATCAAGCTTGGAACTGGACACAAGAATGCCAAAAGGCTTTTGACGATCTAAAGAAAACATTCACCACAGCACCAGTACTTCGACATTTTGATAGAACCCGACCGACTTGGATTGAAACCGATGGATCCGATTGCGCGATAGGTGCGATAGCGTCTCAGAGATTTCCTCACCCATCAATAAAAGGAACCACCGAACTTCACCCAGTAGCGTACTGGTCTCGAGCAATGACGCCCTGTGAGCTAAACTACACGGTGGGAGAGAAAGAATTATTAGCCATCGTGGATTGCTTGGTCGCCTGGAGACCCTACTTGGCTAACAGTAGTGATGTTATAAAGGTCATTACCGATCACAAGAACCTAGAATACTTCCAAAGCAAACGACAACTAAATCGAAGGCAGATGAGATGGTTGGAAATATTGGGAGACTTCAACATAGAGATCACTTATCGACCAGGGAGCAAAAATGGGGGAGCAGATGCTCTGACGAGACGAGGAGATTATCATCCGGGAAGAGGGAGTAGCAAGGACCCGAATCTTAACAAAGGCAACTGGCTACAATTGCTACCGACACACGAACAAATTGGATCGAATTCAATGGACTCAGAACACAAAGGACCAAGACACATAGTAAGAGGAGCAATCCGGGAAGACTCATTATTCGGACTCATCAAGAACGGACTGAAAGACTCAGAAGACATAGCAAACATACGACAACTAGGACTACAGATGACACAGACACATAGCACACAGAGCACACAGAGCACCCAGAACACACAGGACACACAGAAGACACAGGCTAGCAGCGAGACACCAATAGTATCATGGACACAGAGCGGATTACTCTTATACAAAAACAGAGTAGTCATACCAGAGGGACAGGCAAGATTAGAAGTAATGAAAGCAAGACACGATTCGATGCTAGTGGGTCATCCAGGAAGAGACAAAACTATCACCATGGTCAAAGAGGACTATTACTGGCCACATTTGGACGAGTATATTGCAAAATACGTAAAAGGATGCGAGATCTGTAACCGACACAAGACTCATCGACACCAGCCGTATGGACATCTGGTCTCTTTACCAGTACCCACACTGCCCTGGACAGATATCTCTATGGATATGGTGGGACCCCTACCAAAATCGACCGAGTTCGACGCGATACTGGTGATAGTCGATCGACTAACCAAGATGGCTAGATTTATTCCATGTACAACTGGACTAACAGCGAACAAAGTGGCCGACATCTACATCAAGGAGATCTTTTCAAAACATGGAGTACCTCGAACAATTGTGTCAGATAGGGGAACTCAGTTTACGGCGGAAATTTGGAAGGAAATATGTCAGTTCTTGGGAATAAAGAACTTATACTCGACTGCGTATCACCCTCAAACAGATGGACAAACTGAGCGAGTAAATCAACAGATGGAAATCCTGCTCGGAATGTATGTAAACTACAACATGGACAATTGGGATCAACTTCTACCAATTGCTGAGTTCGCTTATAACTGTTCGCCACATAGTAGCCACGGTCTGTGTCCCTTTGAAGCCTGTTACGGCTATGTGCCACACTACGACATCCATTCGCACGATATTCGATCAAAGTCAAACAAGTTGGAGAGGAAATGGAGGGATATGGGAGAGTTACATGCGGCTGTTCAAGAACAGGTCAGGATGGCTAATGAGATTAGTGCCGAATACTACAACAGGAGACACAAGAGTGTACCAGAAGAATTCAGAGAGGGAGAACAGGTACTACTGAGTACGAAGTATCTTACGACGGAAAGACCCAGTCGAAAATTAGAAGCAAAATACGTTGGCCCCTTCAAGATCATAAGGAGAGTGGGGAAAAATGCTTTCGAATTAGATCTACCTCCATCAATGAGAGTGCACAATGTCTTCAATGTCACGTTGTTGGAACCATTTCCTAGAGACATGATACCAGGTCGACAGATACAACCCCCACCACCTGTAGTAATAAACGGCCAGGAGGAATTCCATGTGGAAGCAATTGTGGACAGTAGAATTCGACGAGGAAAGGAGGAATTCAAGGTAAAATGGTTAGGATACACAGGGAATGCGGCCTATGACTGGGAACCACGAGAAAATGTAGAAGAGTTGGCCGTTTTTGGTGAATTTCTGGAAAAGAGGAAAAAAGATCCCAGAAGAAAGTGAGAATTCGATCAAAATCAACGGAATTTATTGGGAAATAAATACATACACAGGAGATATGGCTACGTATAGAGAGATATAAAATACACTAGAAGTTGGAGGTGGTAGAATTGGCTCGGGGACGACGGACCGAGGCGGGAATACGAATGACATTGCGGGGGAGAGGAGTATGGGGAGAAGAGGAGGGACCGGCGACTGGTTGAGAAGAAGTCAATCCGGTTGGATCAGCAGCAGAGGTGAGATGATCCAAGGTTTCAGAAGGAGAGGGAGGGGTGTAGTTGGAAGGAATGAGATGAAGAGATTTGTAGAGGCCCAGATGTACTGGGGGAAGAGGAAGAAGGAGAGAGGAAAAGAGGTGGATGTAAGCGGAGAGTTGGGTGAGAGAAGAGGATTGATCCTGGGAGGAAAGGGATCGATATCGGGCCGAGACAGCACAGAGTTCGTGCTCCAGGACGAAGGTAACCTTGGAAGTAACAGTCTGGGCTCCGACAGTAATACCCTTTACATCAACATCGACCAAGTTCGAAGGAAGAAGATAGATACCTCGCGAAATTTGGACTCGGGATTGTTGGTTTTCACCGAACACTTTGAAGTTCCCTTCGCGGAGCACTCTCCACAAACACCACCAACTAAGTTGCATCAATATCGAACAGGAAGAGTAGGAAGACTCACGAGGACCGATACAACCTACACGAAAATCTTCTCCACCATCGAGACGACGCTGGCAATCGGAGCAAAGCTCACCCTCGAGACGGACAACAGCGCCATTCTTGTTACGAAGTCGCCAACCTTGGGCCAAGCGATCAAGCTAACAGTTAGAATTCGGTGGAATACGAAGGAGAAAAAGCTCACGGCGTTACCAAACCACTTGACAGTGGGCTTGATGGCCCCAGTCTCGCGAAAGCGATCGAGGGCTTCATCCTTCAGAGCGTGACGAACAGAGGAGAAAGAAAGGCGGGCCCAGAGGGTAGCTGACGAGTCAGAAACGCACAAAATTCTGTAGAAATCTCACCAATTTCCGAGTCTTTTCGGGCATCCAGAGCCTTAGCAAGTTCATCATTGACCGGAACCTTGCGAGGGGCGTGAAAAATGGTTTCGAGTTCATGGGGAACCTCGACAAGCCCCTCGGAATCAGAAGGTGGCACAGGGGACTTATTACCAGGAGAATTTTGATTTTCAACGATGGTACCGTGTTCGGACTCGACAGATTTCGCAGGAGATGGGTTCTCACCAGTGGTAGATGGCCCTGCCCCCGCTTCGAAGTCGATATATTGCTCGATGACCTCGTCATCGAGAAGAGACGATTGTTGGTCGCGAGAAGGGCCGGATTGATATCGATCCTTAATGGTGTCGAGAGCCCTTCGAGAAGCGTCAACCAATGGAGTTTGAGAGGGAACTGGCGCTTGGGAAGTAATTCTCATTCTTTTCGTTTGACGCATGAGAAGTTCGGGATCGACGTCGGGGAGAATGGCCACAGTAGAGGCCCGAGTTTGACGAGAAGAGATAGACGAGGACAACTAATCTCGTCAGCCAGTGATAAACAGGAGGAAGTGCATCGAATTCGAAGAGAATTGCTTACAGTACGCTTAGACATGCTCACAGACAGGTCAGAGTTGGAAGGATGCTCTAAGATATGAGTAAGATATGGATGGATAATGATAGATAAGTAAAAAGAATGACAAACAAGAGGTAAAGAGAGAATGAGGAGGAAAGAAGAGAAAAAAGACGGGTAGGTAACTTGGTCAGTAATTTCTCGATCACATTGGAGGTCCGTGCGGGTGACGCGTTTTCATGGCAACCATCACACTAGCGTGGGTATGATGTCAGGGCGCACCAAAGGTGTCTAAGAACAATCCATGTGCATCACCTGGTTACAGGGTTCAGGATCCTCGGCGAGGATCCTTGAGACAGGGGGGGAAACTTGTTACGGGGTAACAACGAATCGAGGGAACTCTATCGAGTTCGACGGATTAGGACAGAGGAAAGCGGGAGTTGGAGGCAGTGCTGCAGTAGGTAGGGACGGGTTTTCCCCTTTCGAGATTTTCCCCACTGGGTTTGCTCAAAGCGGTTTTTCACCTGTCCGAGTATGTACATGGACGCTTGCAGTAGGACTGAGAAGAGGAGACGGATACCTGTAGACAGTATATAGTACAATCAGCAAAGTACCAACTTTGCTGATTCTTCAATATCATTCTTTGGCTACATCGATTGCAGAGGAGACACGATCCATTAGCACCAGAGCCCCTAGATTTCCACAAGACCTCCATCGAGTTCGACCCAACCTGCGACCTAGTCGTCGTGTTTCCAGTACCGTTACATTTGGCCATCAAAACCCCATCACGCCTTAACCTCTTTACTCTACACGTAACTCAGGACTCTGACACCAAGTACGGCGAAGTTAGACGGAGTTAGTCTAAGTAGGGACAATGGGAGCAGAAGTACGGCGAAGTTAGACGGAGTTAGGCTAAGTAGGGACAATGGGAGCAGAAGTGCGGCGATGTTAGGCGGAGTTAGTCGAAGGAGGAAGAGGATGGCCGAGGGCTCGGGGAAGTTGGACGAAGTGCGTTGAAGTACGTCAAAGCGCGAGAGGGTTGGATGAACGTCTAGGAGGAGTAGATAATATTAGCTGAGAAGATCGCTGAAGTTCTCTCACGCGATCCTTGATTGTTGTCAGTAGTGAAAGACAGA
>NW_006711226.1:845116-846035 GCF_000271645.1 Tremella mesenterica DSM 1558
AGAGATAGCTATAAATCAAGATACATCGCCATCAGTAGAACAAAACCCTAGTTAGAGTAACTACGCCGAAGTACGCCGTAGTTACACCCCTTTCGACGTCTGCGCCCTCTTGGTTGGGTGAGACATCGACTCAGAGCGTGAAGTTAGCCGAGGTTCGTCGACCGTCGGTCTATTAAGAAATAGTTGTTCGACGGCCGTGACAGTATCAAGGATCGCTCTTACCGACGACCCGTGCGAACCTCGGAGAAGTACAAAGATAATATGGAACCAGAAAGAAGAATTACACGAGGGATGAGTAGGGATGGAGACAGGATGGAGGAGAACGAGAGGAGAGCATTGGAGGAGCTTAGCAGAGCAATGGGGCAGGACCTTGGAGTGGAGGATAGTGTGGGGGGATCAATTCAAGGAGATGAGTTCGTTCCACCGGTGCCTTCTAACCCTCCTTCTCCTCCGTCTAATGCTCTCCCACCTGCGGGATCCCCACTTGGATCAGACCAAACCCCACGCCCAAGAGAAAACACTGGAAGTACGGCGAACTTGGGAGAAGAAGGAACACAAGGGGTGGTGTTGGCCTTGATGCAGATGGTGGCGAATATGAACAAAGACATGATGGAGGAGAGAAGGCGTAGGGAGGAATGGGAACAGAGAAGAGAAAGGGATACAGTGGGCGGGATTGCAGAAGGGATATCAGAAGGAGTGAGGTACGCCATGGGACGGCAAACTTCGGCGACCCCAAGCGTAGTGGGCGAACAAAGGAAGGGGATAAAGCTACCTAACCCAGACCTCTGGAGAGGAGATCGGAACAAGTTAACCGCCTTTCTGTCTGAGTGCGACGTACATTTCGAATTGAACTCTCATCTTTTCCCCGACGACACTAAGAAAGTCTTTTTCATGATCTCTCATCTACGCGAAACACCTC
>NW_006711226.1:860107-876619 GCF_000271645.1 Tremella mesenterica DSM 1558
AGGAAACTGAACATCAGCCAAGTCCGGCGAAGTAAGGTAAGTGTCGAGGAATAACTCACGAGCAGACGACACCATACCACCAAAGTTCCTCATGGCGGCGAAAGGGTTAGAGGTGGGAGTAGGAGGGGCCATGACGTTAAAAATACTTAAAGAAATAAAAGATGATTCAAGGTAACAAATCTGTTTTCTAGGTAAGAGAGATAGAAAGTTTTGAAAGCAGATGGGAAAAAGAGAGAAGCTCGACGAACTGCTCAGTATTTAGTATAATCAAACCTAAACCCTCGTCGTCAACATGCAGCAAACTTCGCGTTTCATCAACAAAAGGCATCGCAGGGACGATCAAAATTCCCACGCTATAGTGTCTCATCTCAATATAAGCGAGGGTTACTTCGACAAACAACGGTGTTGTTCGGCTGCCATTCAGGAAGCGTGTCTCACCTACAAAAGACACAGGGCTTCTTACGGCAAACCTCGACGAAGTTAGGGGAGTCTCATTGTCGGGTTTTGGAGTGAAAGGAGGCCCAACTACGAAGTGCGGCGCAAAGAGCAGAAGGGTGAAGGATGGTCATGGGGAGGGAGAGAATGGGGGTACTACGCTGCTAAGTTCTCTTGACACGACAGAGGTGTAATCGCTCACGAGGACGTTCGCGGCTAAAGAAGGGGGCGACTGTCACGAACTACGTCGCGACACCTCGATTACTCCACCAACAATGACCCTCCTTTGGCCATCAAAACCCCATCACGCCTTAACCTCTTTACTCTACACGTAACTCAGGACTTCTGACACCAAGTACGGCGAAGTTAGACGGAGTTAGTCTAAGTAGGGACAATGGGAGCAGAAGTACGGCGAAGTTAGACGGAGTTAGGCTAAGTAGGGACAATGGGAGCAGAAGTGCGGCGATGTTAGGCGGAGTTAGTCGAAGGAGGAAGAGGATGGCCGAGGGCTCGGGGAAGTTGGACGAAGTGCGTTGAAGTACGTCAAAGCGCGAGAGGGTTGGATGAACGTCTAGGAGGAGTAGATAATATTAGCTGAGAAGATCGCTGAAGTTCTTCAGCGATCCTTGATTGTTGTCAGTAGTGAAAGACAGATAGAGATAGCTATAAATCAAGATACATCGCCATCAGTAGAACAAAACCCTAGTTAGAGTAACTACGCCGAAGTACGCCGTAGTTACACCCCTTTCGACGTCTGCGCCCTCTTGGTTGGGTGAGACATCGACTCAGAGCGTGAAGTTAGCCGAGGTTCGTCGACCGTCGGTCTATTAAGAAATAGTTGTTCGACGGCCGTGACACATGGTCAGAACAGCAGAAATGATAAGTGTCATTGCTCCATTCCTGGTATGATACATGATCTAGCCACCTCTCTCGTCAGACAACTCTCACACCCTACTGACATGACCCTCCTGGTCCCCAACCCTACCTGTCCGTTTTATCTACTTACCTCAACACCCAAGAAACCCCTATGTCCACGATTGAAACATCCCATCCACCTTCACATCAGGAGATAGGAAAGAAGTCACACCCACGATATCAGTGCCTCAGCCTTGGTACCCGCTCCACCTCCTTTCATCATCTTCTCTCTCCTCATGACTCTAACAACTCCTGTTGATGTCTCATCCATGTGACTACCAATAACAATCCCCTAACTCGTTGTGTCATACTCCCACGTTCTTCCGTGAGATGACGTTTTTGTGTGTGTCATGCTTGTGAGATTGTAGCTTGTTCAGTCTATAAATACCCTTACTTTTTGAAGATCAAGAGATCTCTTAACACACTCACCTCACTTACTAAACCACCATCAAATCACAGATCCACAAATCACTCACAAAACTAAACTTCCATCAAGTCACAAATCCCCACCAACAACACAAAACTCATAGACACTTCCCTGATCACTTTCCGGTCTCAACCCAACTAAACCCTACATACTTCAGAATGTCCGGCTCAAATCCCCGTGACTCCGCTTACTCTTACTCTTCTTCAATCGAAGACTTTGACAACCAAGATGATACTCAAGACAATGATTCTGACACTTCCGATGGACCTCCTGCCTATCCGTCAGTTCGTATGAACCCCCGAACTCGGGGTCAATCCTTCAATAGGTCAGGATCTACGAGGTTGACCAGAGGTGGGACCAGAGGTCGGGGGACCTCGATGAATCAATCAAGAGGAAGTTATGTTAGTAATCCAACAACTCGTGGTAATCCACCCACTCGTGGCTATCCGCAATCTTACTCTCAAAGAGCCCCAACAACCCAGACCTGGGACCAAGATCCCAACATGCCAAGTCAAGCATTCAATCCTATGGTACCTGTTGGATCACGTACAACAAACAGTCCATGGACGTCAGCACAAGGACAATTACCAGGATGGACTAGTTCTCAAGTGTCGGACTTGGTGACCGGATATCCAGAGCAAACTTCTAGGAGAGCTTCTGTGCGATCCGAGTATCTACCCCCATACGAAGAAGCAAGTTCTGCCGAATATCCGTTGGTAAACAATGATAGTCGATCGACTCGTCGTATGGGTCGTGTCGATCCCAATCTCGCAAGCCTTGCCCTTCAGTCCTTGCCACAGGAATCGGAGGAAGAAACACCCGAGCAAGACACCGAAACATCTCGTAACGAAACCTTGGCTCGTTTGGAAGGGAGAGATGGGAGTCGTCGAGGTTAGGAATTCGTTAGGATCTCCTGGAGGTAGTATGAGTATACCATTGAGATGATTGAGCCTGAGATGTGATGCGATGCGGTGAGAATGAGAGAGAAATCAGTCATCAGTCTTCCAAACCTATTGGTGCATTCATCAGAAAACAGCAACTTACAGCTATAGTACATTCACCAAACCCACTTTTCCTTGTTCAGACAATTCCTCACCGTTTGATACCTTTCCCACCTCTTGTACTCTTTCCTCCTGTAGCTTTCCTACTTACGCTCTTCCCTGCCGTTGTCTTCCTAGGCGCTTTACTAACTGTCTTCCCACTAGTTTTCGGTCTCTTAGTTGCTCGTTTCTTCTCCTCTTCATCATCCTCTGATGATTCCTCCAAAGCTATAGGTTCATTCTTCCCTCCTTTCGTACCAGTTGCCGATCTTGTGGACATCCTCCTCTGAGGAATATCATCAGGTATGACGATCCCCAATCCTACTCCTGTTCGAGTAGGACGTTTGTCATCCGGTGATTCTTCCGTAAAGAGACCAGTGACAAGATCTCTAGCTATCAAGGGTTCACCAGCCATTCCATCACCAAGATTACGTTCAGAAGTCAGGTCATACCACATCAATTCGGAGTTGGTATCGATAGTACTTTCCCTACCCCTCTGGCTGTCCTCTTGTGACGGTGATTTTGGCGGCAAGTCATATGTGATTTGAGGGTGGAGCAAAGCGAGAGGGATGGAAGCCAAGTCTTTGATCGGCTGAGACGAGAGTAAGGTGTCATTGTGCTTTTTCGATATGTGAATGGGAAAAAGATATTCAAAATTCTCCCAGGGTCGATCATCCAGAGAGAGTGCTGGGTCCTCACCGGATTTAGAGGTTGGGTCCGGTCGACAGAGAGCAAGAGTACGTCGAGGAGGAGATACGCATGGTAGTACTCGGACAAAGGATCGATCGAAGTTTATGGCAGACTGAACACCAGGACTGCTCATTTCAGCCAGCAGAGCAGTTTGGACGCCTACACGTGCCATTGGTGGGGCATCTGATGAGTCAGAAGGAGACTCGTTAGGCAAAATGCGACTTACTGTCCATGATGTGAATGAGCATGTCCTGCAGATCCGGTCTCACATCATCTGGGAGAGTCTGCATATCAGTGGAGGTTCATATGGATAGGGAAAAATGAACTCACAACAAGAACTCGAAGATAGGATACTGCTAATCTAGCGAAATCGGGTAAAGGATGTCCACCTCCAAACTCCTGACCTGAAATGCTCAACGCAAATTTCAAAACCTTCAATACCACTTTCAACACATCAACTTGATTGGGAGGAGTGACACTGTCAATCGTTCCTTCTTCTCCTTGTGATAAATGTCTTTCTGTAGATTGGAGAGTAATCGACACTAAGTCTAGTAATCTGTGACGGGCTGACATGACAGCTGTCTCTGCGCGAAGTTTGTCCGTGGGGCCGATACTATTTTGCAAAATGTTCAAGACAACATCAATGGATCTGCTCGCATCTTCCGATTGATCTTGTTGTTCCGCTCCGATGATCCGAGACAAAAGGGCAGTGAGATGATCGAATCCCGAGACCAAGATTTCTTGGATGACCACGGGCTCAATACCTCTGAAGGCCTCGCAAATAAGATCTGTGTCGGTTTCGGCATTCTGATCAAATGTTTGAGTGATGAGACGAGAAAGTGACTGTCGAGCAGCGGGCGCATCTTCGTTGTTTACTATTTGAAGGGCAAGACGCTTGAGCTCCACTCGCATCTCAAGCACAATACGAGTCCAACGCCATGCCGAAAGTCTTGTGTCCAATGAGAGGCTTGATAGACTACTGGCAGATTGTGGAGGGCCTACAGATAATCAGCCACTTCTTTGAGAGTCTCCAGCCTGATGAGCTGGTGACAAAGTTGCCCCCGTTGAAGTAGTGACCAAGGGTAGAGACGTGCCAGAAAGCTGTTAACAAGGTGTTTAGATAAAGGGGACAGATTGTCTAACAAAACTCACCGGAAGACTGATCCGACATCATCATCTTCAACGTTTCGACCATTCCCGCTTCCAAACCAACATCCTGTCTGCGATTCCACTCATTTGATAAAAACACATCTTTCAGCAAGTTAAGATGTCTGAATGCGGCGTTTTTGAACTCTGGTGTTCCCGCCAGACTCTGAAGAAACGCAGAGATTTGACGTTTGGTTCTGTTCCAGAGTAATCCCGACCTTTCGAGTACGACCAAATGCGGCAGATGACGGATGAGCTCGATGATACGAGTGTTGCTCAGAGCGTAGGAACGAGTGGTTTGAAAAATCAGCGCCTCGCATAGAGTCTGAGGTGGGAGTTTGGCATGAGGAGGATCGGCGAGTAGAAGCTGTTGGGCAAGGGTGAGAGAATGTTCTATCGTTCGGAGATGTGAACCCAGTAATCTTGGTCGAGGCGCGAGAGTGATAGATGCCTCATGATTCCATATAGGGAAACAGAATTTTTCCAATAACGTCACAGCTGTCAAATGACGACGAGCCACGAGGGTAAGAAAGAATGTCGTCAGTCGAATTGCGGTCGGTTGACCCCAGATATCAATACGTTCTTCGGGAGACAGAGCATTCAGCCAAATTGCCAAAGAATCATCCAGTGTTCTTTCGGATTGCTCGTCCAAACGGCCTGCCAGGACAGCAGCAGCTTCCACTGCACTAGAAGCATCACCTTCAACCTTGATGCCTTGAAGAGACTTGATTACAGCGGACCACCAAGACGGCGCCCACTTGCTGAAAACGCCATGTCGAACAAGCAACTTTTCGCCCAGAGCATGGGCTGCTTCAACATTGCCAGAGCCAATTGCGGATTCTAGATTTGCCATACTCTCCTTGAACTCTGCCCAACCAGAGGAAGGTGGTGGCTTCCCAGCGTCGTTTTCCTGCTTGATCGCTTCGACTTCCGCCGCGTCACCAGCCGATACTCGACCAAGCTTGGCAAGATCAAGCAAGAGGGATACGAGATCCTGATTATAATGATCCAACTCCCTCAAGGTCTGAATCCGATCCATGAGGGCATCTGTGATTTCAGGCCATCGGTCCATGGCGGTCCATATCTCGGCATCACGTCTGGTTGCATCTACAGCCATGGCGAGTAGTTCATCATTCTGGACGACTCTAAAAGCTTTTATGAGGAAATCCGCTAGGGTAGATCCACCTCGAGCTTGACGGAAGACATTGAGTATTCGAGCAAATGTTGAGCAGTCCATGGCGGGCATGGAACCGCGACGGACTAGATGTTCCACTGCAGCTGGAAAAACACGAAATCGAGCGTGAACGTATATGTATCGTGAAACACGAGCGGCACTGGGTAATCGATGAGATATTGCATTGCGATACGAAGCGCTTTTGCCGTACCTCCTATAACCCCAGATCTCGGGGACGTACGATTTGACTTCTTCGATGTATGCCTCCTCAGTCCGTTCTTCCTCGAGCTGATCTTGCTGACGGAGCTTACGGTCGTCCCCGCATAGAGCGATACGCCGTTGCTGAAGTAGATCTTTGGTGTCGACGAAGATGGGCAAAGCTCTTAGGATCCCGAGATGATGAGATGTTGGCGATTGGTGAGTGCGTGATCGGGCAGTATGACCTCGAGCTATGAGAGATTGAAGATATCGTCCGTAGGAGAAGAGACCAGCTCGAATCAGTTCACCAAACGTGATACCGATAGCCGGGATGTTTTCGGCTTTCTTGGCTGCCGATGATGTGTCCAGCCATGTGTACAGAAAAGAAAAAAGATCCATACTGGTCGAACGGGTGGAATTGGCATCTCGAGCCTCTACCCAAAGTTTGAGCAGAGTGTAAACCGCATATGGTCGATGGGTACCAAGCTGGAAAAGTCCCATGGACCAGTTGAGTAGGGTGAAGATTTTGTCCTGTAGTCTGTGAACATCTAATGATGGAGAGTTTGGAGCTGAATTGTTATCGAAGAATGAACGACAGAGATCAGGCATGATGGTTTCGGCCCCAATCGAATCAAGTTTCTGTATCTCGTCCAGCTGCTGTCTTCGTGGATTTGCCGAGGAACGTATAGGAGGTGACTTAAACATGAGCGAGTTATTTCGTTTTTCGAGGTATGACCAAGTATAGTCAGGCGTCGAAGCACCACGTTGATCGTCTGACTGAGGGGAATCGAGTGATTCAACGATAGGTTTAAGAATATTGAAATAGAGTCGCCAGCATCTGGGGCTAATAAGTACCTCCGGGTTGCTGGTATGGAGATCTCTGATGGCAGTTACCAAGAGTGACTCGACGTCCTTCAACTCCGCAGATGCTGCCGATGATCGTATAGCGATGATGACCGCGCACATGGCTCGAACACATTGTCTTCCATTGATGACATGCCGAGCAAAGTGGGGAAGGAAAAATGTGACGAGCTGGGAGAGGGAACCGATTTGCAAGAGATTAGCAGATGCTAATTGATCCGCTAGCCAAGAGGTGATGATACGATTGGACAAAAGTCGTTTGGAATGTAATTCGAGGAAGAGCGATAGACTGATATGTCAGTCGCCTTTCTTGCAACGCTCGAAGGTGGCGTGATAAAACTTACCTGTATTCCCATTTGATCAACCAGCGATTTTTGGCAGCTTCGTCGCCAAGAACTCCTGGAGCGGATTTACCAGTAAGAACAATATTGGAGCTGGTCGTATTGGGGATGACCAACTGACTTAGCTGTATCCGAAGCCAAGAGGTGATGTTATTCGTGAACTCTTGAGTGTACCAATCATTACTCGACAGAGGTAATGAAGGGGTGACATTGACAGTTGTCGTAGAGGAAGGTGTGGCAGCAGCAGGAGAAGCGGATTGAACAGGAACAACCGCCGGTTGGGCTCTACTTCTATGTGCGGATATCTCGTTGGCACCGAGAACACGAATGAACCATGCTGCTCTTTCAACAGGTATAGGGTCTGTAGTCGGTCTGGTCTTTGCTGTTGATGCGACGGTGCCGATGATGGGAGAAAACATCAGATCGAACATCTCCACACCTTTGAAACCATGTGGGACAGGAGACCGCATGAGTCTGTGGAGGGGGATGGATGGGTTGGCAAGATCAGCTAGGAATTGTGAACGTCTGGAATCGTTGTAGGTGACTCTGACGGGGATTCTGAAGCTTCTTTCGCTACCATTCAGCCTTCATACTCTCTGCACGAGCCTTTTCGCCCCAGATATGTGCAAAGACGAGCCGATGAACGTCATGAAGATGAGGTCGTGGGAGGGCAAAAGTAGAGGAGAATGATGGCGGGAAGGTAGAAGGAGAGGGGGAGAGGGGGAGAGGGATAAGGAACAAATGGAACCACTGAACGCACCCAATCTTTGGCATGGAATCATCCCTCTTGATCAACAATTGATCAACGATCCTATTAAGTCCTTCTAGACCCCCATTGAGTAATTGTTGATGTATAGCCCCATGCATCGAGAATACCTCGGCTGCGACACTAGGATAACCTTTAGCAGAAAAACCATTTTTGACATTATCCTCTGTGAGTACATCTTCAGGTTGTTGAAATCCCGGACGAGAGGGGTAAAAGTCTGGGTATCCTTGAAAAGTCAGCTTATGGAAAAACTTGTACATTCCTCTTAGATTCTTGTACCTCATATATCATTTCCCACAAACTGATCAGTAATCAACAATATATCATTAACCTAAAGTATCCCGGCGGAGATTGGAGAAATAATACACTACACATGCCTCGTGAAAGCTTTTCTCACAGCACCATGATTGACAAAAGACTGTTGACTCACCAAAATCAGCTTGACGATTCAATACAGTCCTCCAGATAGGAGGAGCAAAATCTTCTACTTCAGGTATAGATCCATGTTCTGTATTCGTATTGACATTACTCGTTTTTGAAGATCTACGTCCTTTGTTATTCGTATTTGATCCAGTAGTGAGAGATGATTGTCTTGAAGTAGAGCCCGCAGCTGGGCCTGCGGCTGAAGGTCGAGAGGGGGGCATGTTTAGACAGAGTAGGATGACATGTTCTATGAAGTAGTATGGGGAACAGAGTCCCTCTTGGGACCCATATGTGACAATAAGGAAGAGAGAGAAAAGAAAGAAAGAGAGAAGAGTGGTTTTTGATGGTGAAAGATCGAAACTCTATTCTTCTTCTTCCTCCACTTTTCGTCATCGATAACTCAACTTTTATTCAACCGCTTCTTCTACAAAACTACTCTCTCTCCACTTCTCCTACATCCTCAGAACTATCCATCGTAGCTAGTCCTCACTCTACGACCCCAATACAGAGGATCTTGAAGAGAATACACAAGACTTGAGGAAAGATCTTAACGCTCAAATGCCAATAACCATCCCCTTCCCTCGATCCACCATCCCCACTTCATCTTTACCCGATTACCCACCATCATCTTCATCCTCTTCCTCAGACTCGATCGATACAGACGATACGAACGATACAGAAGATTATGAAGCAGAACAAGCTGCTTTGATACAAGAAGAATGGGAAGAATCTTTACGTCAATTGGAGGTGGTGTTGAGTATCATCATCATGCCTTATTTAGGTAAATGGTATGGTCGTCGATTTGCTTATTGGTGTGAGTTTTTTATGCCTCTTTACAAATCATTACATTCTTTCCATCAATATCTTTATGAAAGTCATTAGAGATACTAGGGAAATGGACTGATAGATAGTATATGGACGATATCAACAGACCGGCTGGACATGGGCGTTTCTGGGATTATTATGAAATCATAAGAGTACACCACTCCATCTCAAAAACCTTCATTCACTCTCAACCTCAAGCTTTCTTCGAAACATTACTCAATACATGTGATCGATAGGATACGATAACATCAATGCATTATGCACCATACGAGTAGACCATACAAATACAACAATTTCTAAAATATGTAAAAAATGCTGGATAAATCCGCTCCGATGCGCGATGCGATTAGATCATGCTCTATTCCTGCGATTGCGATACCCTCGTCATCCACTGTCTCAAAGTATCCGCCAACACTCCCGGTAAAGCTTCCACATCCCTCAAAACCACATAAAACTCGAATGGAAAAGTATCCAAATATCTCTTCATATCCAATTCCATCCCACCTTCTTTATTCGTCTTATATTCCACACTTTGCATTGACAAAATACTAGTGTTTCCTCCTCCTGACGTGTCCGATGTCGATTGTCGATGAAGAGAATCAACAATAATAAACACAATCATGACTCTTTCTTCTATTGCTCGTCGTAAAAGAGTTCGAAGTCGATGATGATCTTGACATATACCATCAGAAATGATAATTTCCAATTGCCATAAATCCATTCCTGTTGAAGAAGTTTGATTCGTTCTAGATTCTGCCAAATATCCAAGAGTACGTTCTACCAATAACGCAACGTCTGTTTTTTGTTGATCGAATTTAAAAGAATTTACAATTGTCGTTCCTGCCCCATCGGTGAAAGCTCCTTCTGAGAATGGATGAAGAATGTCCACACCTGCTCCGAACCGAGCTACGGAGACTTGACCTACTTCAAGTTTGTTCAAAGCCTGACAGACCAAAGCGAGAGTTTGATATGCCAGATCAACAGAATGAGATTCGGACATGGAACGTGAATCGTCCAATGCTAAGAGAACTTGATATTCTCGTCTTGAAGGACGAGTACGACGAAGCCAGATTTTATCTTTTGTATATTCCGATGCGATGTAAGGAATGATCTTACGCATGTTCAAACGTTTGCCAGTTCGGAAATCACCTTGAAGTCGAGTGGCGAGTGTGGGAGCTAGGATGAGACGTAATTGTTCGCAGAGGGCGTACGAGAGATCTGAAGTTAGAGAAGCGTAATGTCGCCATAAATCGGCATCACTCTCTTTCGTCGAAGTATCGTTCGGATCGAGAATCGATAATTCGACTTGTTCTGGCCCTTGCCAATCTGCAACTTGGGGTGTATCATCTTCTATGGAAGAGTCCACTTCCATTGTATCTCCTGATTCTGGGTTCACCTCGGCTCGTCCTTGAATTTCCGACTGAGTCAGCGCTTTCTCCATCCCCTCCTCCCCAACACGAGGTTCCCGCTTTGCAGAGACGTCCGCTTGCTTCGTCGGTGGAGGTCCAAAGGCGTCGTCTCGCTCTTCTGTATTATCCATACCCATCTGGCCATCTCCCTCAACTTCATCATCCACAATATTCAGATCTTCGAGCTTCCGCCGTTCTTCTTCACCTGCCGGTCCGAGAGCTTGCATCTCTTCATCTACATCACCCTCCTTTAGATACTCAACCTGTCCTGGAGCTTCCTCTGCAGCAGAGGGTTGTTCATCTGCCATTTGAGCACGTTCACGCTGAGCTAAAATTTCATCTCTCCGTCGTCGGATGTCTTGTAGGATGTCTCCAGGAGTACGTTGATCTTGTCTTGCATCACCGTTGGCAGGAATGGGAGCGCCGGAAGAATCAACAGGACCATCAGGTTCGTCTTGTTGCACTGTCGAAGTACCTTGGCCTTGTTGTGGTGGGGCTGGACTAGATTCGTCAACACAGAATCTCAATGATGACAAAGCACTCACCCATCTCCTCGTTCAACTTGTTCATTCTCAGTCTCTCCTACCTCTTTCTCCTGATCGACTTCTGGATTTTGTTCAAATTGCTCTTTCTGCCTCTGTCCACCACTTTGCCCCTGACCGAGATCAGTCTCCTGAGCTTCGGTATTACTAGCAGATAGATCGAGATTCTGGTTCGGATTCTCATCTTGTTCCATCCTATCTTCCTCTCCGATTCCAGTAGCATCAGGAGCATCATCTCCTGCTTCCTCGTCATCATCCATATCTTCATTCCGTCCCTGCTCCTCTTCCATATCATGTTGAGACTCCTCATCAGCATCAGGGGGTAGAGGGAGATCGTCTTCAGTATCGGGCGTCTTCTCATCCCCTTCTTCACCCAAGTCAAGATCGTCCGGAAGCTTAAGGTTCTGTCCTTGATCAACATCCACCTGATCCTGAGAAGTTTCCTGCTGTTGTCCTTCACTTTCCTCCTCTGCTTCCATATCGTGATCCTCATCATGCATGTCGTCTCCTTCTTGTTCTTCTTCATGCTGGGTATCGTCATACTTGTTATCTTGTTCTTCTATTCCCTTCTTCTTTTCATCCTTTCCCTGTTTCGTATCCTTCTCCTTGGCTGTCATCTCACCTTCTTCACCCTGATCGTCCGTCTGTTCATTCATCTTCTCATCACTATCCTTCCCGCCTTCTTCCTTCTCCTCTCCCCAGAACTTCTCATCCACCGCTCCTGGGTCAAGCGGATCAACATCACCAGCATGCTCATCATGCTCCTCCTCTTCTTCCTCCCCACTACCTTCTTCTTCTTTCTCTTTACCGTCCTCCAAAGCTCCTTCGAAATCCTCATCCATACTGACAGCATCATCATCCCCTTGTTTCTTCTCCTGTTCTCCATCTTCCTCTTCCCCCTGAAGTCCCTCAACTTGAGATTCTTCCTCAATCTCCGCGGAAACGTTCTTGTCCCCGGTCCCAGATCCCATGCCCGTTCCGTCCACTGTATCCCCCTCCGCTCCGTCCGCCGAATCATCAGCTTCGGTAGGTTTGCAGAAACCTTTCTGGGCTAGATCGAGCATGATACGTGCGATGACGTAGCTCAGTTTATAAGTCGCTTGAACGGTGTGCAGATGGGTAGTGACACATTTCGTAAGGCTCTGCGAGAACACCTCGAGGAAAGGTAACAAGCGACCGAGGAAGTGAGGGGTGATTCGAGATGAATCCATTGCCATCTCGTCGGTCAAGTTGGACAAGACGGAGTCAATCGATTCGAAGATTTGTGTGACATGTAGACTATCGATGGACTTGCGCTGAGAGAACAAGTCGTCGGTGATCTTGACCCGAGTATCATCATCGAGTGCTGGAGAAGTGGCAGTGTCGAGTCGCTGCGCCACGACCAGAAGTCTTTGTATCAACTGGTCATTGGCTTGCCATATCTCCGTCGACAGAGCTTTCGTGGGCTGGAACTGAGTCGGTGTCCACCGATCGACCCTGGCCATGCTGACGAGCGGCGTGAATAAATGATGGAATTCGGGCTTGCGTTCTGCTTCTTGTAATAGCTCGGGGATACGTTCGAGTAGTAAAGTTTGCGCTGTTTGCAGTTGATTGACTTCATCTGTTTTTGATCAGTACTGGTGAGTGCGAAGAAAGTTCCAACTTACCAGTCGTGAAGAGCAAACAGCCCGTTCCCTCCACCACATTCACAATCATAGACATGGCCGCGACACATTCTTCGGTGGCGGTCAGCAATTTACTGACCAACGATGTATCACCCCCAGTGACCGGTCGATGCTGTAAGTCTCGGATCTTGCGAATCATATCCATTGCTTCGTGTAGACCATCCCGAACTCCACATAAAACGTTGAGAGTCTTGTTCATCTGCTGTAATACTTCGCGACCACCGGTGACTTCCGCGGCTTCGGAACACTGCCGTAAACGAACGGTTTTCTGGGCTAATGTGGACATTTGTGACAGATATCGAGCGAGTCTACTACTTTAGCATCATTCAGACAGAATGGAATTACTGAACCACTTACCTGTCCCTCTCAGTCAACGCAGTGGCATACACAGATTCCACAAATCCAATACCTCTTTGTAAGTCTTGGGAGGCGATGTCAGGATTATGTCCATTGAACGCCGCTCTTAGAGTAGACATCAACACCGCTTGTCGATGATGATAAGATTCAACCTTTCTGATCCTTTCCACATCTCCAACTTCAAGCAAAGATGGTCTCTCCATCAACCAGATCCTATCCTGCTGTTTCTTGAGTTGATCAGCTCGGACATTATTGGAGAATCCCGATTCTCTAAGTGCAGATAGGAGGTCAGAGAAAGCTTTACGTTTCCTACTTGCGAGATTCTTGACAAGTTTAGCGTTTTCTTTCGTCAAAGTCGAAGGAGTCGCTTTAGCCAACATGGCTGCAGTCTCGATGATTTCCACGGCAAAGGAGTCGACTTCAGTGGCCGTATTGGAACTTTGAGCCAAAATGAAGGAATGGTGTATAGCGGAATATCGATCAAAAGTGATCTGGATCTGACGAAGAGTATCAGGGATAACGACCTCACTCTTCATCCGAGCTATGATAACTTCCGAGGAGATAGTGGCGGACGGCTGCAAGTCTGTAGACGCTGGGAAAGAAAGTGAAACAGGTTGTTCCTGAGAAGTGAACGGGGTCGAGTCGGCCAAAAGGGGTGATACGGGTTGTCGAAGGATATCCCGGAATTTACGAATAGCACGGTGTAGTTGTCTATGTGTTCTCTGAGCGCTGGCGCGTAGCGCATAGACGTTTACATCTTTCCAACTCGCCAATTTGACAAAATCCCTGATCGACTTATCGAGAACAGAACGTTGTTGTTGAAGAGATTCCTTCACTCGAGGGGAATATAACGAAGCTTCCGCAATCACATTGTGCAGTAAAATTGACACTCTTTTCAAGCGATCATCGGAAATCCCCAAACCGTCGGTGAGTTCTTCGAACGCTTTCAGAGCAATAAGGCGACTCTCGAAATGTCCCAGTGTGCTGGAAGAAAGATAAGTCCCTAGCATGGGAAGAAGTGATTCCACATGTTTGTCTAGATTGTCCGTCGAGATGACTCCATGTACTAGGGCGCCAAACAATCGAAGTGACCATTCAGCATCACTTCGAATATACTCTTCAGCTTGATCTTCTAGGAGTCGCATCCAAGAAGCAAGTTCGAGTCGACGCCATTCGATGATGAGTGCCGTAGCTTTGTCACGGAACACCTGCAGGGAGTTTTCTCTATTGGCGTATGCCTCCCAGTCGTCCGTATGGGTCAATAGTTGTTCCAAAGCGGCGAGAACCTGAGCGACAGGACTACGGATGTCGAGTTGTAAGAAGAGTAGACATCTGTCGCGGATATGTTGTGGGACCATCTGTTCAGGCCATTCGGCGATGACAGACTCCAGACGATGCAAAAGGGAGTAGATTAGAGGATGTGCCTTACGAACTGTAGGCTCGTTTGGAGACAAATAGAAGTTTCCGATCGCATGAGACGATGCTTCCTGAACCCGACTATGGAGCTGAGAGAGCTGCAGGATTGAGCTTTGAAAATCGAGAGTTTCGTTAAGGGTCGCGGGGTCGAAAGAATCGGTGAGAAGTTGATCGCGTCCAGACAAGAAAAGCTCGAAGGGTATAGATGCCGATGGGGAAGTGACACTGATGACGAGTTGGTGGAAAATTACCACATCGTCAGGTAAAAATTTACCAGATATATCCTTCTTCTCCTTCGTAGTCTCAGTCACCGTTTGTGAATGTCTCGTGTCCTCGTCGTCCTCCGCATACGATGGGAAAAGTCGAGCGAACTCTTCTTCCTCCTGTTCGTCATCGGGCAGAACATCAATCTCTGTCTTCTTAACCCTATACAGACTCTCGGAAACTTGAGCTTCCTCTTGTTCCCGAAGTCGAACGTCGCTCCAAGTGTGATAGATATCATTGAGCGAAGATACCAATACGGCCAAACGATTTCGATGTCTTCCACTACTCGCAAACTCCGATGCCTGGGCCGAAGCGACAAGCAAGTTTCCTCGCAGACTGCTATCATTATACAAGGTCACACTGTTATCGACTACCTCTCGTGCCCCAGAAATGGTAGGGAATTGTATGACAAGTGGAAGCAGAGGGGAAGGATTAGCCATTTTAAATTCATGTTCTCGAGCATGACATCGTAAGCCGAATTGAATCAAGAGCAAAGCTGAAATGAGTGGAGCTGTAAGATCAGCCATGTCGTAATAATTGACTTGTAGACGGCGTATGACCGCTTCTGCCGATAATTGGAAAGCGTTCTCTCGCTGCAAAGCATGAGTGTCTCCGTGTTGGAGTGCATCCACCAGATCTTGTAGCACGCGAGAGTTCAATGAGTCCGCGAGGAATGAATAAACCTCTGTGAACAGTTGAGAAATTCTCAGTGCGTTACTTTGTCTTGCAATGGTCGGTCCGAGGTTTTGTAAATCTGCACGAAGATTCTCTATCTTCTCTTGAATCCTACGAACGCGGAGAGAATCACTGATACCTCTTATGGCTACTTCGGCAGCTTGAACAGCCTCTAGTTCTTCCTCGACAAGGTCGAGATGGACGAGTAGGACTTCTTCCTGCATCACACGCTCGACCGCGGGATCGATAGGAACGTTCGGGACGTAAAGGTGCAGGGTGATCTGACCGAGGATGAGATAAAGGGTACCGATCACGTCGAGCGACAGATTGGTCATGTGGGTGAGACTGCCCAGGAAGGGCAGATGCTGTTGGAGGGAATCATGTAGGATGGAAGTAGAGGGAAGATGGTGAAGAACGTCGATGATTTGCGAGGGAAGGTGGGTCGAAACTACTGAGGGTTCAAAGGCAAGACAGGTAATATGTAGAAGTCCAAGAGCCATGTTTATCGCTTGACGTCGTCGTGTGAAGGGATCGGCCTGCTTGTTGTGCCATAGAACAGCTTGAATCGTGAAGTTCAAAGATTGTTGTTCTCGCAGTAGATCGGATAAAGGGAGGGATGTTTCCTTCCTGCCTGATCAGCTTCATTCGGTGGAAAGTTAGCTGCTCTATGTGCCCGAGGCAGTATGACTGTCACGCAGTCACGTGGACAAGCATGACGCAGCATGTCACAGCGTTGCTCGCCTGGGCCGGATGACGGTACAGTGGGAGAGATAGAAACAATGAGAAGGTGTAGAGATGTGATGACATAGTGGGACGTTTGATAGAATCAGGGGGTATAGAGAAGTGACGCCACAGTGAAAAGGCGAACAAGATCAAAGATCGCGAAGATGTCATGGTATGTACGATGTGAAATGTGTGTGTGTGTGTGTGGGGGGGGGGGGGGG
>NW_006711226.1:876719-893274 GCF_000271645.1 Tremella mesenterica DSM 1558
AGAGGGGCAAGACAGAACCCCAGGAAAGATGGCATAAAGAGATCCGTCGGTCCTCCCTGACCTCCACCATCCTTCCATACTCTCCCAAGCCAAGAAGTTACAGCCCTTATCGCGACCGCCGGTTCCACTCTATATCCTGATATGTTTAATCGTCTAAGATCGAGTAGGACATCCATCGGTACGTCCTTGTCCATTGTCAAAAGTATTTCCATCTCATTGTCAATCTTTCAGTTAGCTAATGTGTGAGTCCACTCGAAAACCCAGCTCACTTGTTGTGGGAATTGAAGATTGGCAAGTTCTATGATATGTAGAACCGCGCGATTGTTCCATTTCGTCTCACTCTCTTCTACTCTGCCAAGAGTAGGCTGACCGTCAGCAGGATCCCTGTTAGATTGTGTTAACTCACTTGAGGTAGAGATTCCAATAAATGAGTAAGCTCTTCATGTGTTCCTTCTCTATCAGTAACAAGTAAGTCCACGATATTTCTTCGTATACCTGATTTATCAGCTCGTACCTTATAAAATCAAGATGTACGTACTGGGATCCTCGACTCTCTCGATGATCTTCATCAATTCCGGCTCGATATCTCTATTTTCACTGTCACGATAGAGCGACCAAATGACATTTTGTCCTAAACCAGTGGTAATTTCAACAGCCTTTGCTAATTCATCCAGATTATCGGATTGCGTGGACAAGACTGGAACTTGTGAAATAATTTCTCTCATCCAACGCGCCAAAATCTGCGTGGCAGAATAATCAAAAGTATTGATCTGACCATATTTCTCCAATAAATAAACGAACACGTGAAGTCGTTCCAGTTCCGACATTATAGTTGAAGGTGGTGCAGTGAGGATTTCTGCCAAGTTGGACCGGAAAGAATTAATCAATGACCATAAAGCATTCGCGGCATTGGGTTTGTTTCGAGATCTTTGTTGATTATGTGCGGAAATAGAGATGATGCTTTGAGAATTGATAGGATCTTGGATCCAAGTAAGGAGTTGTCGATGACGACTCTCATTACGAAGATACAGAAGCAGCTCGTTGAAAGTGCCGAGTTTGACTTTTAGCAAGTTCGGGTTAAGAGACGGGTCAATTGGCATAATCTCAATCAACCCTTGAGAAGGATCGTCATCATGTAGTTGCAGGTCTGGCTGAGCGCTTAGAGCGAGGAATGTCGAGGCGATGTCGTACAATTCCTTTGCGGGTTGTGTATGAATCTTCCCAAAACGAGGTATGAACGATTTCGCTGACCACGTTTGCGATACCACAACATTCGCGATTTTAGCGGATGTCGTTTCTCCCGTATCGTCATATATCTTCAATCGTCTCAGTATTGTATCATCCTCCAACGCCAAGTCGAACGAATCTCCCTCAGAACAGGCTCCTGTTGTCCGAACCATGTCTTCGTCCACTCTCTCGACGAACAATTCCACACCTCTATTCCTCATTGCTCTTGATAACTCCCCATGGGTAGGGTCATACGTCATGAACAACCTGAAATCCGGGTGTGGTTTGACAGTCTCCGGAGTTCCAGTCGATGAGCCTTTCTCCGACAAGACCAAAACACCATTTGTCTCGCATAAGCTGTTCAGTCTGTCCAATACCGATGGCGAACATAAGTTGGCGGAAGAAATAAGGAACCAACCTCCTGATCGGATGGCTGTGAGGAGGGGTCCATCTATCCAAGCGAAGCCGGTTTTCTGACTGGCCGCTGTCTTAAGTACATCGAATGCGGAATATAAAGAGGTGAGGTCAACATGAGAGGCGATTGTTTTGACTTTCGACCTTATATCATCCAAAACTTGGTCGAACCCAAAAGAGTCTACCTTTCTGGAAAAAGTCGAGGCTGAATCTGGGAAAGGAGCAGGGTTAATAGTGTCGAAGATAGTCTTGAGACTATTATCGATTTCCAAAAGTCGAGAATCGAGCTGAGGGTCGAGCTCGATAACTTGACGTCGCACTGCATCCAATTCACGTCGGGCTATATATAGAGCTCTTTCAGAATCTTGTTGTTCGAAACTTCCCAATAATTCACTAGTATCCACCCCAGGATGCATGGCGAACTCCCCCAATTCCCTTCCTGCACCACTGGCGAGATACCGTAACAAGCTTCGTTTCCCACTTGCAGCTTCACCAGAAAGAATCACCAACCAACCCATCTCCACGCATTTCAATACCGATTCAGCCATCTCCAAGTGACCATACTTGATTGACCCTTCCATTTTAGTGCAGGTGGAACGACGTATGATCGAATGACCTAATTGGAAATACGTAGATGTTATCATGGGGGTAGGTCGGATGAAATCGAGTTTCAAATTGAAGGTATCTTCAAATATCTCACTGACGGCTTTTCTGTCGGATTCAGAACGGAATCGTTGGAGATAGACCAATGGGAGAAATTCCATCGGATGATTGGATACTTCCAACCCGTTTGATTGGGAAAGAAGATTAAACCATCTGAATAAATCACGAAGGTTGAATTCCCAAGGACTGCCAAACCTTCCAATAGTCTTAGAAACCATTGTTTTCTCTCGAATAATCTCATTGAAGGTTATCATACGTTGAACCATTTCTGTAGATAGGGAAGGATGAAGATCTTGACAAATAAGTAACAAGTCTTCTGAGGTATGTTCTTGCAGATAAACTTTCGTGAATCTATTCAAAAAAGATTTTGGTAATCCTTTTCTTCCTCCTCCTTGCTGAAGTGGATTTTGAGCGGCGAAGACTCTGAAATCCTTATGACGTACGAACGATCTTCCAAGTTCAGGTATATAGACTGTACCTCTATGATCGAGTACAGCGTTAAGACCTTCAAGAACGGTTTGTGAAGCTAGATTCATTTCGTCCAATAAGACCCAATCACCTTTCTGTAAAGCATCGAGAAATGCCGCATCACGCCATTGGAATTCACCGGCGGAACCACCTTCGACCGGTAAGTCGGAACCAAAGAGGTCGATCAAGTCCGTTTGATCAGAAAGATTGATACGATGGAGTTTATGACTTGAAATAGAGGCTAGAGCAGAGACGAGGGACGTTTTCCCGACCCCTGGTGAGCCTTCGAGTAAGATAGCTTTTGGTAGTTGACATCCTCGAAGAACTCGCATGGCATTGAGAGCCGTAGTGGGGGCTTCAAACTTGAAGTGAGATGTTTCGGTTGGGATCAATCCGCGGGGAATTCCAAATCCACCTAGTTTGACTTCCAGATCGGTCGTCTCAAGTGTCGGTGCTTCTTTCGGTGATACCTCCTCATCGTGACGTGGAAGGTATATACAGAGTTGATTCAGACATTCTTGACGAAGCGTCGAAATTGCCAAAGAAGTAAATCCAGAGACTTGAGGGAGACTCTCCAATCCATCTACGAAAACCATCTGACCACCGTGCATATACGCTGTTGGGGGATCCATCAAGCCCTTCCCATGAACCTCATTCATGAACCCAACCCAAGCCAATATATCTCTCAATCCCAAGCCCCCATCTCCAAGACGTACCTTGAACCATTCGAAGAAGTCCAACACCGGTTCGCTCCATATACGCAACTCGTTGTATTTCCAAGAAGCATTGATGATCTGAAGTAAATCTTGACTATCGTTCAATGCCGGAACCCATATCTCGGTAAACCTATTTCGCAAAGCTGGTGATAATTCTTTCTTTCCGAAATCTCCACCGGGATTCATTGTTGCCACCACGTGGAACCCTGGGTGTGCAACAAGAGTTGCAGCATCGATATCGGTCCCTCCTCTTTCAGCCAATACGAGTGTTCTTCCAGGTTCTAAAACCGAGTTGAGTCTTTCAAGTACGGAGTCATCAGCGAGAGAGACTTCATCCAGTAGTAAAAGATCTCCCGAGCGCATAGCATGGACTAAAGGACCGTCAGACCATTCGAATAACGCCAACAACTGTTTGAGCTCTACTTGACATGATGTAAGGATATCTTGAGGGACATCTGGTCGCTTTGAAAGTTGATCGCATGCCGAGAGAATCTCATCTTCGCCAGCGTCAAGTGGTAACGGTATCCACTGAGAAAGGGTATGAACGAGTTTAGCTTTACGCTCAATCCTATTTCGAACTGGACGTTGACTCCCTAGCAAATCGGCAGTCTCCATATTTTGATGACAATTCACCCCTATCATCTGTTGACCAAACGCTTGAGCGATGATATCACATACAGAAGTTTTCCCACTTCCCGTTTCCCCAACAAGCAAAACCGGCTCGTTGTGAGCTAGAGCGAAAGCTATCAATCCGAAAAGGCGTTGCATGGCTTTGGTCCACACCAAGGATGAATTTGGTACTGAAGTGAAGGGAAGACGAGAGAGTATGCTCTCTGTTGGTTGATCGAATAAACGATATAAGCGATGTTCATCAATGGTGACTTTCATGATATCTTCAATGACTTGCTTGATTACTGCTTTATCCTCATCTTGCCTTGCTCTTTCAGCCAAAAGCATATATCCATCTTCGGCCAATTGTTGATATCCCACCGCACCCCTTTCTGCCCAACGGAACAAATCTCGAAGAGTTGCGAAAGAAGATTTCGATTCGAAGACTCTACTGGCTTGTCGACGATGTCGCAATTCTTCGAAGACTTGAACAATCTTCTTAGCGTAAGAAGGGGCTATTTGACATCTTTGACAAAGGATAATTTCAAGTTCTTCTTTGGGCACATCATCGAAATGAACTTCCAAAAATCGATTTCTGAATGCTCTCGAAAGAACCTTACGACCTGCATAAAGACCAGGCGGATTCTGTGTAGCGAATAAGATGAAATTTGGATGGGGTTTGACGACCTCTTGAGTTTCTGGTATTACAAGTTCACGATTATCATCTAACAATCGATTTAGAGCTTCGAGGACATCGGTAGGTGCCAAGTTAAGTTCATCCAAAACCAACCAATGTCCTTGTCGTACAGCAGTGACCAGAAGTCCTTCTTGGAATGACAAAGATCCTGTCCTGGGATCTGTGACATACGTTCCTAGGTATTCTTGGATATCTGTATGTTCGTGATTGTTGATACGCACGAATATGTGACCAGTCTGACGAGCTAAATATTCTACAGCAGAGGTTTTACCACTCGATGTCGGACCTTGTATCAAAACAGGGTATTTGTGTGTCATGATGACCCTGGCTAAATCGGCAAGTTTCGACTGGACCGATGGGGTGATGATATATCTTGATTCATCGCTAGGAACTTCAGGACCGCGTTTGAGCCAATATGGGCCGAATCGAACGAAGTCGTCGGAATCTGCAGAATGAGGAAGGGAAGGGATTTGGGATAAGACAGCTCGAGCGTTTTTCATAGGAATGAGAATATATTGTTCGCACACTTTACAAGCGCGTTGAGAACTGTCGTAATCCAAAGACATGGTGAATGACATCAGAGATCCCTCCCATAATCCTCGACGTAATCCAAACACTGGGGCGGTCTCAACGGCAAAAGAAAGAGCTCGGGTGAGGGTCCTCATACTGAAATGAGGGGGTACGTTGGAACCATCGACAATTTCTCGAGTATCGGAAAGACGTTTCAACTCGGTGTACAATTCGACAATGTCCAAAATGACACTTTGGTCGCCTGCAGCAACGTCGGAAATGTATTGCGAGACGATGGCAGTCAAAGCGTCTCGGTCATCATCCGGGGGTGGAACATAGAATTCTGTAAAGCGAGAACGGAGATTCGGAGGAAGGTCTTTTTTGCCGACATCTGTGGCTGGGTTCATACATGCGAACAGACGAAAGTCGGGATGGCGTGGAACAGGTTCGACGTCGCCTCTCTCGGTCAACACGAGCGAAGAGTATGTTCCTTCTAATATGGTAGCGATAGCTTCGAGAGTTTCCTGAGAGGCGAGGTTAATCTCATCCAATAAGAGCCTGATAATTAGCCAGATACGGATCATGAAATAACACAGACTCACCATTCCCCATTCTGCAATGCCTTGACAAGTGGTCCTTCGAGGAAAGTAAACACTAATTTGCTTTGCATCTTGACATGCTGTAGCTCAAACTCTTCGGTCACCATCTTACAGCTCTCCCAACGTTTGAGAAGTTCCTCAGCTGCCACGACACCATTCATCTTGCGCTTCTTCGTCATTCCCCCACTTTCTAATAATGAAACATCGTTCCTTTTACAAAGCTTAGCTATCGCTCGCTCCGTCGAGTTTTTCCAGAGACCAACACACCGTTCCCATTTCCTCCCGCTCAGGGCTTTAGAGACTAACTCGAGGTATTTGGCGTTCTCCGATTTTCCAGCGCTGAAAGTGTCACAGAAGAGTGTTTGCCATTGAACATGTATACTCCGTGCCGCAGCAGTCGCATCGACAGGCTTGAAACCTCCAAGAAGATCCGAGCTTTCAGTCTGCATGGACAAGTTCAAGACTGTCAGGAGACGATTGCAAGTTGTAGCAATGTATTGCACAGCAGTGGTCTTCCCCGTACCCGTTTCACCGACAAGTAGGATGGGCTCCGCCATGTTGACGGCACAAGCTATGCGTTCGAGGAGGACGAGAGAAGGCCTGGTCAGTGCAAAAGGTCGCGAGGACTGGATTTGTCGACGACTCGAGGTGGTATGTGTGATGGGAAGTGATGCTCGACCGAGGAATAGTGACCGAGATGATGACGCAACTTCAAGTGTCGGATATCGAGACGAGATCAAAGTAGCCGCAGTCTCGACATCCAGCCCCAGGACGGTAGCGATGACAGACGTCATTTCCTGGCGTCTATCGAGAGACAGAGGTTTCGTGTCAAGAGCGGCGACGAACGTATCGATCGCTTCCATTGTAATCGCCTGTTGCAGAGCAGGATTGCCAAGCGGATTCTCCAATACAAGACCAGAAGAAGGTAGACTCCGGGAAACTCGGGCACACCATTTCTCCAAATCTCTCAGACCTATTTCTCGCGACTTGGTCTTTGATCCGCCTGCCAAATGGCGAAGACCGTTCCAAGCTTTCACAAGCGTTGTCGCCAGACTTGTGGGTATCCTCGGAAAGCTGGTATTGAGGATCTCTAGAATCTCATCCTCGTCAGGCGACTCGAGGATGACTTCCAGATAATTATGTTTGCCTAGAAATGTCGGAGGGGTATACGCTCCCTGTCGCAGAGTCCGAGTGGCAAACATAGCAAACCCATGTCCTGCTTGGATCTTCCCTCTCCCTGGGATATCCAGATAAGCTCTTTGTCCCGGTCCACGGTGCTGAAGGGTTCTTGCTAGTGTGGAGATGGTGACGAGCATCTCGGTACTTGCTTTGTCGATATCGTCGAAGACGACCCATGAACCCGCTTGGAGAGCCTTGGTCAGAGCACCCTGCATCCACTCAAATGTTCCTGGCCGAGTGCGTGATGAGATGTAAGTACCGATCAGAGATTTGACGTCGATGGAGGTGTCCGCCAACGGAATAGTGAGAATACGATTAGTCGGATAGATGGTTGGATGGAGCTGGGAGGAGAGATATTGTACGAGATGGGTTTTGCCTGATGATGGGGATGAGGAGAGTAAGATGGGATGACCTTTTTGTAACAGAGGGCAGAGCTTACGTAGACAAGCTTCAGAGGACGGAGTTGTAACATGGGGGACTGGGGGAGGTAGGGAAGCATTGAGAGTGGAGGTATTGCGAAGGAAGAATGTGCTGGCAACGACGACGGTGTGAGGAGAGAGATACCGGGGTTCGAGAACAGGTAATGGAAGATAGTCAAAGGCTACATTTGACCGTCGTCGACGATCTGAACATAAATATACAGACTCAAGTCAAGGATAGAACTCACAATCTTCCAAACGTTGACTCTCCAATAATGGTAACAACCATCCATCTACTATTCTCCATTTGACCTCAAATACACCTTTCTCACAAGGAGCAATTTCAGCATCATAAATGATCTCTACATCCTGGTCCACCTCCCCTACCCATCTTCTCTCCATACGTTTTCGTTTCTCCTCTGACCACCCTTCTTGTCTAGATAGACAGTGTATAGCCAGCAGCCGGATACCTTTGTCAGGATGTTTCATCCTCAGCTCATGCAGTGGAGCAGAATCCCACCATGTTCCGAGACTCGGGTCAATCGCCAAAAGTCTCCAGTATGTGAGCAGGACACGACATAGTCTAGGAGTTCGGGTTGTGTGATAAGGTGGAAAGAATTTCGACAATGGGGATGAGGATGGAGGGAGGAATCGTCGAATGATATGTACGAGTTCGGGTTTGATTTGTGAGATATCGGCAAGGATAGATAATCGTATCTCCCATTCTTCGTCGCTGTTATTTGGAACATCGAGCCATCGTGCAAAGAGGTCCGAGATGATAGGTTCTAATCGATATAGGATGGAGGAAGAGACACCTTCCAGAGCTAGCAGAAGACTGAGAGAGTCGAGTAGCTCAGATGGAGCTATCTGATGTCCTTGTGAATACTCAAATAGAACTTTAGGGGTTAGTGACAAGGAGGAGGAGGAAGAGGAAGAGGCAGAAGAACAGTTGAGATCGGCCAGCAACAGAGTGGTCTGTCGATGGAGGTCAAGGTGAAGGGGAGAAGTGTGTCTAAAAAGTCAGCTCCGACCGAGTGAACTCATATTATATAAGCTCACAAACTGCTATGGGTAGCTTGTTGAGCGACGTCCATGTCGACGTCTTGTTGTAGCCCAGCCATTGTGAAGGGGTCATAGGGAAAAAAGTCGAGTGACAGGATGAATACTGGACTGAAATTTGCGGGGTGAGACGGAGATCAACTCCATCTCCGTGTCTTCCCCTTACACGTCGCTAAGAGGTAAAATACGGCAAAACTGGATAATCCCGACGGAACTCGAATTAATCCCGACGAAATTTTGCCACTTTCTCCCAAAATACGTCGTTCAACTCCCATATCCCGTCACTACTGACCCAAATCCCTTCACTATTAAAAAATCATCTTTCCGTGGCTTTTCTGATATCATTGGAATGCCTGACGCCTTCTGAGTCTATTCATACCATTTTCGGAACAGCTTTCGGAGTATTGACCACAGGGGCATGGGCAATGTCCCCAACCCAAAATCCTACTTCCTTTTTGGTCCCCTTTCGGCCGAATTCGGGAGCTTTCGGTAATAGTCACATACTCACTACTGACTACCAATCTACCCAAGTGAATAGCTTCTTTCATGTATGTAAGTATGTATGTATGTTCATGTTCATGGTAATACATCCTCTGAATGCACAAAACTCTCTTAAGGATCCATCATGTTGACGTGTTTCTGATGGTGATGGGGTTGGTTGAACTTCTACTAAGTACCAACACGGGCTGACGTGATTTTCCCCGTTTTTCATTCCTTCCATTCACTTCTTCTCTTCACTTCACTTCACTTCTCTTCAGCATCTTCATATCTTTTTCCAGCTTACATTAGCCAGCGTTTTTCATCTGCTCTCCACTGCTCACTCTCAACTGATCTCACTGCTCATTCTGCATCTGTGTGCTTCATCTCACCTTCCCCCTTGGCTCGTCCGAATTATCTTATCATCAAAATTAGAGTCTTCTGTAACGGTACTGGAAACACGACGACTAGGTCGCAGGTTGGGTCGAACTCGATGGAGGTCTCGTGGAAATCTAGGGGCTCTGGTGCTAATGGATCGTGTCTCCTCTGCAATCGATGTAGCCAAAGAATGATATTGAAGAATCAGCAAAGTTGGTACTTTGCTGATTGTACTATATACTGTCTACAGGTATCCGTCTCCTCTTCTCAGTCCTACTGCAAGCGTCCATGTACATACTCGGACAGGTGAAAAACCGCTTTGAGCAAACCCAGTGGGGAAAATCTCGAAAGGGGAAAACCCGTCCCTACCTACTGCAGCACTGCCTCCAACTCCCGCTTTCCTCTGTCCTAATCCGTCGAACTCGATAGAGTCCTCTCGATTCGTTGTTACCCCGTAACAAGTTTCCCCCCCTGTCTCAAGGATCCTCGCCGAGGATCCTGAACCCTGTAACCAGGTGATGCACATGGATTGTTCTTAGACACCTTTGGTGCGCCCTGACGTCACACCTGCGCTAGTGTGACGGTTGCCATGAAAACGCGTCACCCGCACGGACCTCCAATGTGATCGAGAAATTACTGACCAAGTTACCTCCCCGTCTTCTTTCTCTCTTTCCTCTTCATTCTCTCTTTACCTCTTGTTCGTCGTTCTTTTTACTTATCTATCATCATCCATCCATATCTTACTCATATCTTAGAGATCCTTCCAACTCTGACCTGTCTGTGAGCATGTCTAAGCGTACTGTAAGCAATTCCCTTCGAATTCGATGTATATCCTCCTATCTCTCACTGGCTGACGAGATTAGTTGTCTCCTTCCACCTCCTCCCGTCAAACTCGAGCTTCCACCCAGGCAATCCTACCTGACGTCGACCCCGAACTTCTCATGCGTCAAACGAAAAGAATGAGAATTACTTCCCAAATTCCTGGTACTACCCAGACTTCCACGGTTGACGCTTCTCGAAGGGCTCTGGACACCATTAAGGATCGATATCAATCCGGTCCTTCTCGCGATCAACAATCGTCTCATCTTGATGACCAGGTCATCGAGCAATATTTCGACTTCGAAGGGGGTGCTGGGCCATCTGCCACTGGTGAGAACCTATCTCCCGCCAAATCCGTCGACTCCGAACACCCTACCGTCGTCGAAAATGAAAATTCTCCCGGTAAGCAACCCACTGGTCCTCCTTCTGAGGCTTCCGACGAACTTGTGGAGGTTCCCGAAGAACTTGGTGACATCTTTCACGCCCCTCGCAAGGTTACCGTCAACCAGGAACTGGTTAAGTTGCTCGAGGATCGAAAAGACTCCGAAATCGGTGAGAATTCCACCGAGTTCTGTTCGCTTCTGACTTGTTAGCTACCCTTTGGGCCAGCATGACCTTCCCCTCTGTTCGTCTCGCGTTGAAGAACGAAGCTCTGGACCGTTTCCGCGAAACCAACGCCATCAAGCCCACTGTAAAGTGGTTTAAGAACGCTGTAAGTCTCGAATTCCTTCAAGTTTTATCGATTCTAATCATTAGCTCGATCGTTTGGCCCAAGGTTGGCGCCTCCGCAACAAAAATGGTGCTGTTGTTCGGCTAGAGGGTGAGCTCTGTACCGATTGTCAACGTCGTCTCGATGGTGGCGAAGACTTTCGTGTTGGTTGTATTGGCCCTCGTAAGTTCTTGCTGCGACTCGTTCAATGTTGATGCAATTCAGTCGGTGGTGTGTGCGGTGAATGCTCTGCTAAGGGTACTTCAAAATGTTCGGTGAAGACCAACAACCCTGAGTCGCGAACTCAATAATGAGCCTGTCTATTTCCTTCGAACTTGGTCGATGTTGATGTATAGGGTATTGTTGTGGGAGCAAGAACGGTCACTTCCCAAGGTTACTTTTGTCATGGAGCACGAGCTTTGTGCGGCTTCGGTCCGCTATCGATCCCTTCCTGCCCATGATCAACCCGCTGTCTGACCCAACTTTCGGGTTACATCCATCTCTTCACCTCCCTTCTCCTTCCTCTCCCCTCTCAACATCTGGATCTTTACAAATCCCTTCATCTTATTTCCGCCAACTATGCTCCTCCTTCCGCCGATGAAACTCTGGATCATCTCACTTCTACTGGTGATCCTACAGGATTGAGTTCCTCTCAGCCAATCGCTGGTCCCTCCTCTTCTCCCCATACTCCTCTCCCTCGCAATGTCATTCGTATTCCCGCTTCGGCCCGTCGTCCCCGAGCCAATTCTACCACCTCCAACTTTTAGTGTGTTTATATCTCTCTATTTGTAGCTATATTTCCTGTGTATGCATTTATTTCTGACCCAGTTTTGTTGATCTTGATCGAATTCTCACTTTCTTCTGGGGTCCCTCTTCCTTTTTTCCAAAAATTCACCAAAAACGGCCAACTCTTCCACATTTTCTCGTGGTTCCCAGTCATAGGCCGCATTTCCTGTGTATCCTAACCATTTTACCTTGAATTCTTCCTTTCCTCGTCGAATTCTGCTGTCCACGATTGCTTCCACATGGAATTCATCCTGGCCGTTAATTACTACAGGCGGTGGGGGTGGTATCTGTCGACCTGGTATCATATCCTTGGGATATGGTTCCAACAGCGTGACATTGAAGACATTGTGCACCTTCATTGCTGGAGGTAGATCTAATTCGAAAGCATTTTTTCCAACTTTCCTTATGACCTTGAATGGGCCAATGTATTTTGCTTCTAGTTTTCGACTGGGTCGTTCCGTCGTAAGATACTTTGTACTTAGTAGTACCTGTTCTCCCTTTCTGAATTCTTCTGGTATGCTCTTGTGTCTCCTGTTGTAGTACTCTGCACTAATTTCATTCGCCATCCTGACCTGTTCTTGAACAGTCGCATGCAACTCTCCCATATCTCTCCATTTCTTCTCCAACTTGTTTGACTTTGATCGAATATCGTGCGAATGGATGTCGTAGTGTGGCACATAGCCGTAACAAGCTTCAAAAGGACACAGACCGTGGCTACTATGTGGCGAACAGTTATAAGCGAACTCAGCAATTGGTAGAAGTTGATCCCAATTGTCCATGTTGTAGTTTACATACATTCCAAGCAGGATTTCCATCTGTTGATTTACTCGCTCAGTCTGTCCATCTGTTTGAGGGTGATACGCAGTCGAATATAAGTTCTTTATTCCCAAGAACTGACATATTTCCTTCCAAATTTCTGCTGTAAACTGAGTTCCCCTATCTGATACAATTGTTCGAGGTACTCCATGTTTTGAAAAGATCTCCTTGATGTAGATGTCGGCCACTTTGTTCGCTGTTAGTCCAGTTGTACATGGAATGAATCTAGCCATCTTGGTTAGTCGATCGACTATCACTAGTATCGCGTCGAACTCGGTCGATTTTGGCAGGGGTCCCACCATATCCATAGAGATATCTGTCCAGGGGAGTGTGGGTACTGGTAAAGAGACTAGATGTCCATACGGCTGATGTCGATGAGTCTTATGTCGGTTACAGATCTCGCATCCTTTTACGTATTTGGCAATATATTCGTCCAAATGTGGCCAGTAATAGTCCTCTTTGACCATGGTGATAGTTTTGTCTCTTCCTGGATGACCTACTAGTATCGAATCGTGTCTTGCTTTCATTACTTCTAACCTTGCTTGTCCCTCTGGTATGACTACTCTATTCTTGTACAAGAGCAATCCGCTTTGAGTCCATGATACCACCGGTGCCTCGTTGCTAATCTGTGTCTTCTGTGTGTCCTGTGTGCTATGTGTCTGTGTGTCCTGTGTACTATGTGTCTGTGTGTCCTGTGTACTATGTGTCTGTGTCAATTGCAGCCCTAGTCGTCGTATGTTTGCTATGTCTTCTGAGTCTTTGAGTCCGTTCTTGATGAGTCCAAATAATGAGTCTTCTCGGATTGCTCCTCTTACTATGTGTCGGGTTTCTGAGTCTATCGAATTCGATCCATGTTTCTCGTATGTGGGTAGCAATTGTAGCCAGTTTCCTTTGTTTAGATCTGGGTCCTTACTACTTCCTTTTCCCGGGTGATAATCCCCTCGTCTTGTTAAAGCATCTGCTCCCCCATTTTTGCTACCTGGTCGATAAGTGATCTCTATGTTGAAGTCTCCTAAGATTTCCAGCCACCTCATTTGTCTTCGATTCAGTTGTCGCTTACTTTGGAAGTACTCCAGGTTCTTGTGATCCGTAATGACCTTTATGACATCACTACTGTTCGCTAAGTAAGGTCTCCATGCTACCAAGCAGTCCACAATGGCTAGTAGTTCCTTCTCTCCCACTGTGTAGTTTAATTCGCAGGGTGTCATTGCTCGAGACCAATACGCAACCGGATGAAGTTCCGTGGTCCCTTTTATCGATGGATGAGGGAACCTTTGGGACGCTATTGCACCTATCGCACAGTCAGATCCATCGGTTTCGATCCAGGTTGGTCGGGTTCTATCGAAATGTCGAAGTACCGGTGCTGTCGTGAAAGTTTTCTTCAAATTTTCAAAAGCTTTTTGACATTCCTCTGTCCAATTCCAAGCCTGATCCTTCCTGGTCAGACGGGTAAGAGGACCCACAATATGTGAGAATCCTTTGATGAACCGTCGATAGAAATTGGCAAATCCTAGAAAAACCTGAGTATCTCGGACTGTCATTGGTTCTCCCCATTCTAGAATGGCTTTCACCTTGTCTTGATCCATTTCGATCCGTTCGTGTCCGATTACATACCCCAGAAACTTCACTTCGTCGCGACTCCATTCACACTTCCTCGGGCTAACAACCAAGTCGTTTTCAAGTAATCGGTCCAATACCTTTTGGACAATTATCTGATGGTTTTCGATCGTGTCTGAGTATACCGTGATGTCGTCTATGTAAACTACCACTCCTTCATCTAACAGGTCGTGGAACATATCCTGCAGGAAGTTTTGAAAGGTGGCTGGTGCGTTGCATAATCCATCCCGTAGAACAGTGCTTTCAAAACTACCGTATCGTGTTCGTAGAGCAGCTTTATGTTCATCTCCTTCTTTTATTCGAACTAACTGATAGGCCCCTTTCAGGTCGAGTTTGGTAAACACCTTTCCCAATTGAAGTCGATCGAGTAAGGTCGAGATAAGTGGCATTGGGTACGAATCCTTGATGGTTACCTTGTTAAGTGCCCGGTAATCTGTAACTACTCGATAGGGAATGACTCCTTTCTTGGGGACCAGGAATACTGGGGACCCATAGGGCGATTTACTTCTTCGCAGATGTCCACTAGTCAGTCCATCATTGATCCACTGCTTCAGGAAAGCATCCCCATGCTCGTCCAGTTGGTAGATTGGTCCTGGTTTCAGTTCAGCCCCTGATACTAATTCGATTTCGTGGTCACATTCTCTTCTTGGTGGTAGTCTTCTTGCTCTTTCTACCTTGAATAATTCGAGGTACTGGTGCCATTGTGTCGGTATGATTTGTCGTAGTTCCTCCTCACTCATTTCGTCTTCCCCTTTCTCCAGTGTTGCTCCTCTTATTAATCCTTCTTCTAATCTTGGGTATTTCCAACCAGTATCTCGTTCAATTCCGTCGAATTCGATCAGTCCCTTTCCACAATCGATCCTTGCCCTAAACTGTCTCAAGAAATCTAGTCCTACTAGTACTTCTGGTCCTTCGTATGCCATAACATCCAGTCGAGTTGCAATCCTGAGTCCTTTTCCTAGATCTAATTCTGCTTCTACATATTCGGTCACTAAGGTCGCGGTAGTTCCATCCAGGAACCTAATTTTTCGTGGTACCTGATATTGTTTCTTTGGGAATAGATGGTATAATGGACAGGCCGGCTGCACATACCTTCCTGTAGCCCCGGTATCGATTAACATTCCAATCTGTAGGGTATCTTTCTTTGTTTGTATTTTTATATATATTATGGCCGAGTCATTACTGAGATCTATTGGTATTTGAATTTTCTGCGATCCGGGCAGATCCTGGCCGCAAGTGGTCGCATCACTTAGGCCAGGTAGTCGTTTCCCTCTTCTTCAAAGGTCACCGCCATTCCTCGAACTAATGGCCCTTTGGATCCAGTTGGGATCGAGTTCGATCCACTAGGAATCGGTGAGCTATGCGGGTTTGGGGATCCCCTAATGTTGTTTCTCGTATTTCCTCCATTTGGACAGTTGTTGGCGTAATGTTCTGGACTTCTACATTTGAGACAACGTCGGTTCTCCCTCCTCCAAGTCATTTCGTTCTCGCTGAGACGTCCTCCGTCCTCTGTCCAAGTGACCGGAGGGTCATTTGGTAGACCATGATTCATCATCCCTGGTTTTCCACCGGGCAAGGGTCCTCTACCAGTCGATTGTGAGTGGCGCTCTACCGGGTTGGGCAAACTAGTATCCAATCGCATCGAATTCGATCGAGGGGGAAGCCAGGTCGTCTCATGTTTGCGTCTAGCAGCCCATCGATTCGCTGCAATCATCGTTTCAGCCATCCGTTGGTTCTCCTCAGTCCCTATCACATGCTGTTTGAAATAGATCCAGTCCGATTTGGTTCGAGGGTCGGTGTTATTTACCACTACCACCTTCAGTAGCTCTTCCTTCAGGCCCTGTATGGCTGAGGCGATTTTCATTGCATCTGGTACCTTTCCAAGGTGTGTGGACCAAAGTTCAAAGTTGGCAAAATACTCGGCGGCCGTATCCGTCTGTCTTAACTCCTGCAATTTCCTCATAGCCGTACCTGCCATGTTACTGTCTCCAAATTGAGTTCGTAAATGCTGGATGAATTTGTCGTAGCTCTCTAGCCATTCGGTCGAATTCCATATACTTGGATTGGTTATGGCCGGGGTTATAAGCATTTGAGGGGTGCCTCGAAGATACCCGTACATGAACAGGATCTTTCTGCGATCGGTGGCGTACTCCGCCCCTTTGAATTCGAAGTTCATGTGACATGCTGCAAGGAAGTTGTCCAATTCTCCTCGTTCTCCACTGAAGGTAGGTGGATCCGCACACCTGGTTCTTCCTGTTCGTTCGTTGTTGGTAAGTTTTGGCTCCAAACACGGCTTGTTTTCTTCGACTTCGATCAAACTTGCCCTTTCGATGTGAGTATCTGTTGGTTCTGTCGTCAGCTTCATCGTAGCCAGTCTTCCCTAATGCATTTTG
>NW_006711226.1:900420-928400 GCF_000271645.1 Tremella mesenterica DSM 1558
GTGCAGAGGGGTTTCGGAGATCCCAGACAATGTGAGAGTAACATGCGGGGCAGGTTGTTGGATTCCAAGGACATCTGGCTCGTGCTCGAGTGACAGCCATTCGTCCATCACATGGTACCGAAAAGCAATGTTGGGGACTGCATGAACGCCACAATGAAAGGTTCATGAGCTGGATGAGGTTAAGTGATGAGCCATGTGGATAGATTTGGAGAACGGTCATTTGCCTCTCCAGTGAGGATGTCTCTTGCCTGACAGGGACTGCGTGGGAACAGGGCTGAAAGACATATTCCCAGGTTACTCCGAATTCGAATGTGTTCCGAATCGGGTTCTGTTCAATGATCTGATTGAATTTGCTTGTCATTCTGAGAAACAGTTCACACGGATCATGCTGAGATTCTTCATCTATCAAGTTCTCACCTGCATGTCAGCAAATGAACATGCTGATTGGCAGCAATAATGGAGGAAGGGAACTCACTTCGGAGGATCGGTACAATGTCCTTCAGATCCACCAGCCGTCTAGTTACCGAAATGGCTTTAAGAAAGTCACCTAGTAACACAATCAAAGAAGGTGCGTGAGGCCTGAGAGCGTCATTAGCTTCGTTGAATGCGGACACGAAGGCTGGGATTCGGAAGACAATATGGAACAATGACAGAGCAAAACAGGATTGAAGATAATTCTTTGCTCCAACAGGTCGATCTCGTGGTGGTAGTGCGTCCCGAGGAATGCCAGCTTTTGTGGGGGCTGTCTTTTGGCGATAAGGATGCAGAGGGCGGTGAGCTGCTGGACGGCCACCCTTATCAGCCTCTGGTCTTGAAACCGGTAACGTGGCAGTGGTTGAGGGATGGTCGTCAGCATGGTTGAGGAATCGGTTTCGGCGGGTAATGGGCGAATCGGGCTCGACAAAATCAAGGTTGGCACTATCAATGCTGATGAGCTTGCCCTGTTTCGGAGGCTGCTCGGAGGACCAATCATGCCACACAGGCTCCGAAGGGTCATGTCCCCAATAGGCAACAAGGTCTTCTTGATCCAATGGATAAGATATCTCTCCTAACCGTCGTTGTAGCTGTATAGCTCGAGTCTGCAGTCGCAGTTCGTTTGCCGTGACACCATTAGAATACTTTTCGGAGGAGCCACAAGTGTGAAAGCAGTACAATGCCCAGAGACCCGAGCACCTTTTGCCTGTTTCGGTAAAGTATCTGCAGGAGCATCGTTCACGAGTTTTGTCTTTGATCCCACAGTAATGTGAGTCCGGTGTTGTTTTGCTCGATTCGGATGATGTCACACAATATGTATGATCTAATTGACCTCTCAATGACATAGGCATCTCGTGTCCGAAACATTCCCTAACCGCCCCTTGCTCCCAAAGCTCCAGTCCTTGAAGTATGTGTGACAGAACCGTGGGGTCACAGCGGGCAGATGTTGGTGGTGAATGGAGATACATGGGAAAGTAAACGTCGATGATGATTGTGAGGAGTTTGTCTATACGTTTGTTGGCTCGAGATTCAAGGAATACTCTGTCAAAGGTCCGAAATGCCGCTTCGACAAAGTTGTTTGTTGAGAGAGTACCATCTCGGGTGTGATGAGGTGGCAGACCATAGTCGACAAGGTATCCCCTCCATCTGTCGCTGAACCATTCAGACAGGAGCCAGGTTCTGATTTTGTCCCAAATTTCGGGATCGTTATTGCTGATTGCCGCAACATCGGCTTCTAGTCGAGCAAAAACTTCTGACCAAGACTCCTCTTCGGAACATCGTTGGCACCTCCGAAGTGCCACAAGGAAGGCAAAGGCCTTTTCGGTACCCACCAGATCACTCCCAAATAGCCGAAGTGCTCGAGATCGGGCGGCGTGCATGAAATGAAATTGGCATAACCGAATTGGAGTTCCCGGGAAGACCTCCTCAATGGCCTTTCGTTCGGCGTCATCACAATCAATCATGAAATGTAGTGGAAGGAAATCCTCCTCGTGGATGTATTCGGCGTTGATGAGGATTTGCTCTTCATTCTCATATTCGGAGACCACTGATGATTTGCCCTTGAGTAATGCTTTCGCTTCTTTCTTGATAGCCTTTCGGATAACGCTCAAGAATTCGGTGTAGGAATCGGTGTTGGCGTGATTCGAGACCATGACAGCTACTGGAGCATTGTCAGCTCCGAAACAACCCGAAACCCTTCAAACCACAAGACTCACCAGGGACCATATGACCATATTCATTCACTGTGGCTAGCAAGGTGACGGGACAGCGTATTGCATTCTTATTTCTCCAAGACGAATCAAGAAAGAGGCCCCGATCTGTGGCATGCCGAATTGCTGATTGCAATGCATGTTTCGGACTGATGATTGCAATGAACGAAGAGTCCGCTGGGAATGGCTGAGTGCCACCGAGTACCAGGCCTTCAGGATATTCGCAACTGACAGTCAGCTCATGAGGACAAGGAAACGCTGGCTACATACTGCAGGAAAGAGCTTGGATTGGCCTCATGTAAGATACTTATCGCCGCCAGTGGTAGCCGATCCAGCCTTTCCTGCCGCAGAGCCGTTCGGATGGCAGTTTGGAAGTCAGTGGTGGTAGGAAGACGCTCGGGATAATTTGCCTTGACCCATAGGACATAGGGGTGAATCTTGCAGAAGGAATTGTACCACCGAAGCGGAAGACGTGACTCAGTCGTTCCCACCAGAGTTGCAGCATCGTGGAGTAGGTTTCGGAGATGTGGCGAAATCCGAAGTAATGTCAACGGGTTCGGTTGACCGTGATATGCAGCTTTCGGGCGGATCAGACAACAGACCCCTTTTCGGATATTGCTGGGAGTCATTCGTATCTAAGAACATGAGCTTAGTGAAGATGAATCATCCTTAGGTGACCGACCTCAAGAAAAAGATCACACTTTAAACGTGCTCTTGAGGAATATCGTGCGCTGGCAGCAGTTGGAGGGTGAGCTTCGGCTGTTGTTTGTGTTTCATCCTTTGCTTTCGGCTCAACATGGTGGTGGACACTGTCCAAAGTTGGCTGGATCTGGGTACAGTTGCCACTGCATCGGAAGATCGACCGAAACACTGTCCGATTCGGGTATGACGCGACAGCACCGTCGGAGACAAAGAAGAGGCCATGTCTTCCCCTGATGTCGGCGGGTAATAAACCAGGGGGATCCAACCATTCCACTTGAACACATTTGGATATATGCTGGGTCTCAATGAGGTAGTCCTGACGCTAATATATCAACAGAGTTACACTTCCGAAACAGCAGAACACTGACCAACGCGTCAAAGGCTTTCGGAATATGATGAAACGCCACCTCAAACTGTTCATAGCGATCATCATCCACCAGGTCAGGATTCGGTAATCGACAGAAGGTTTCCAAAGCACGTATGTTGACCCCAAGACTAGCATCGGTGCGAGGAGCTTTCAGCTCCAAGACTTGAGCCTCAGGACGTGGTACGGAGTATGATTCGGAAGAGATATTGACAATTCGGAAGCGCCCGGCCGCCTCTTGCCTGGCAGTCATGATCTCATCTTCCACCGAAATAGGATTCAGAGGTTGAGAGGGAGACCATTTCGGAACAGCAGGAGACAATGAAGCTGAGGGGGAGGCCATGACAAGCTCTGTCCAGGGTGCCGAGTCGGGTGTCACAATACCAATACCGTTGGAGGATACAGGAGTATTTCCTGAGGCAACTCTCCTGTCAGTTGATACATAAGGGGGGTCCGAAAGTACCCACTGGGATCAGCCGTGGACAGAGGCATCTTGTGATTGGAAGATTGGGGGAGAACACTCTGTGGGCTTAGCTGCGAGGGTCCGGGAAACTGCTCTGAATTATTTACTGAGCATAAGCTTCAATAAACCAAAAGGAAAAGGGACTGTCTTACAGGGCACCGAAACTGAAACTGACTGGATTTCCGAAGCTGCCTTGTAGATAGAAGAAGACTCAGTACGTTGGGAAGGACCGGCTACATAGTTAGTAAGGAGTAATACAAGTTTCGGGGAAGAAACTGACATGTTGATGGTGTTTGTGCACTAGGAGCATAAACTTTCGGAGGTCGACCACGAAAAGGCGACTTTCTCTTTAAAGCGTTCAGAATGAGTTGATCAGCTTGATTATTCTGAGACATAAAGCTTGTAATATTAAGTGAGTAAGTCACTGTTGTGTTTAGATTGAGAGAGAGAGAGAAGAAGTAAATGATTGTGCCCCAACACCGCCAAACAGTGCCTAGGGTTGAAGGAGACATCCTTTCGGGGGCGTTTCCGAATTTGATCTCCAAATGGCTATAGAGAACCAAGGACTCCGAATTCGGAGGTTCTGCCTGCATGAATGGCTTCAGAATACGTGTGGCAACAGATAGATATGCAGGAAGCCACGGTAGGATGCATATTCAATACAGGGGGGATTTGGGGACATTCCGTAGGTATTTGGGTCAGTAGTGGAGGGATCCTCGGGTTGAGTGACGTATTTTGGGAGAAAGTGGCAAAATTTCGTCGGGATTAATTCGAGTTCCGTAGGGATTATCCCTACGCGCTAAAATACGAGTAGAGTGCAGGTTGAGGAACGTCTACCCTCAACATTCCAGTGACGACAGCGGGGTAGCGAGTAAGTAGTATTGCCTGGTGAGGTCACCAAAGATGAGACTCCTTCTCCCTATAGCTCTACTGGTATCCCTAGTTCAAGCCACATCTCCTCCTCAAAACTACATCAACACAGCCATAGCTCGTACCGTCGAATTGGGAGGAGCGACCACTTCCATCACCACACAATACAACATCAAATCCCTCATTGATGATCCTTCAGAATATTGGTTAGCTCTCGCAGGCTCTGGAGATTTGGAACCTGCTTGGTGGGAAGTCAAACTTGGTGGGCAAGATGTCGAATCTAGATTACTTTTGCATTCCGAGGCTCGGTGGGTTCAGCATCCTTTGATTTCCACTTGACTACGAAAAGATACGACCTACATATATACTGACTACAGTGCACCGACTGTTGTTTTATCATTGGGAAAATTGAAGAAAGATCAAGCTGTGACACTGTCTGTCAATCAACTTTTGACTCATTGTTCAACACCTTTACCCGCTGAAATCGCACAAACCGATCCGCAGTATCTGATGTGGAACAGTGATTCAACTTATGTGGACAGTTGGTATCCCACAGAAGTAGAGAGGATCAAAATTAGGTCAGTAGATCTGTATATGACAGGATAAACATACTGATTTGTAGATCACCTACAGCTCAGATATTGTCAGTGTCAAAAGTCCCCAAGGAGTATATCAGAGATTCAGACGTGACGAAAGCTTCGGGTACGGTAACTTTAGGTCCTTTTCATGGCGTTCCTCCTACACTTGGTGGGGATTTGAAACAGTCGAGTCTGTCGGTACATTACGAGACCAATCAACCAATCATAGGTTTGTCATCTTTGAGAAGGAATGCAGAGGTTAGTCATTGGGGCGGAAATTTGAATATTCAAGATGAGATGGCTTTGGTGAATATGGGGCCAAAGTGAGTTTCACAATCCCCTCTTATCATTCCATCACAATCTGTGTCACTGTGGTGAATTTGACTGATATTCCAGACTCAAAGGCTTCTTCTCTCGATTGACTCATCAACAATCCAGATTTCACGCTTCCACTCCCGCCCAAATATTCACAGACCTAACAATTCGTCTTCCTCCAAACGCCCATTCGGCTTATTTCTACGACACTATAGGTAACGTCTCTACATCTCATTTCCGTCCTGGTACTTTACCAGCTATATCGACCAAGAAACGAGCGGCAAGGACAGTCGACGCTACTCTGGAGTTGAAACCGAGATATCCATTGTTGGGCGGATGGAATTACAGTTTTGTCGTTGGATGGGATTTACCATTGGGGGATGCTTTGAAAGTCAATGGAGATAAATATGTTTTGGCTGTACCGTTTTTGACACCTGTGAAAGATATGGTGATTGAAGTTGCGGAATTGAGGATTGTTCTTCCTGAAGGAGCTCGGTGAGTGATTTTTCATCAGGTCCATGTCCCTCTCTCGTTCATCACTTTTTTAGAATTTGCCTTCCCTGTTGTCTTTCCTCCTTTTCCTGTCTGAGTTTACTATGCAAGCTGCTATGGTGTAGCACTCTGTGATGATGCTGCGGGTGTAAGCAATGGACAAGGGGTTCAGAACTCATCATTAGTTCCGTAGAAGTCTTCACACCCTTCCCTGTCGACTCCATCGATCACACGACTCACAAAACCTATCTCGACTCGACGGGAAGACACATGATAACCATTCGAAAAACCCGATGTACAGAATTCCATGCTCAGTCAATTTATGTGACTTACGAATACCCTTTGTCGGCACTATTGCAGAAACCTCTGACTGTGGCGGCTGTGGTGGGAGGATTGTTCGTCTTGTCCATGGGACTGAGGAGGGTGGATTTGCAGATAGAAAAGAAGTAGAGTGTGAATCTATGCATATTTTCATGATGGTATGCTCATTGACTCTTCATCCCTGTCGCCATGTCGCTTCTTTCCCCTAGTAAGTTGCATCACCCTCCTCCCCCTTCCGTTGCGCGTTGCTACTGGTAACATCTTGACCGTTGGCCATCTGTTTCCGTTGGAAAGAAATGACATCTCAGACGCGTCTTCCACCTCCACCTAACGCACTCACAACAACGATATACAAATACACCATTAACGATATCCTACTTAGGCCAAGTGGAGACAGGCATACCCGCAACGGTGAAGAGTAGACGTCCAGGTAGAAAAGATGGAGGAAGATTACTTCTCCCTCTCTTCCATCTTAGCAGATAACCACGTCCGTCCTTCCGTCTCCCTCTATATCCCCCACTTCTCCCCTGCTGGCACTATGCGGATATCCATCATTCTTCCAGCTGATGAGGCCTCACTGGCAATATGCTAACGGATAGAAATTATCATGCACGTTCGTACTAGACGTTCCGGGGTTAGGATATCTAGAAGGAGGTTCTGATCCCAATGTGAGTGAACTTTCTCCCTGTTGTCTCGATCCACTTCCCGCTTTCCCGTTCACTTGACACCTTCTCAATCCTGACTAGTCAATATAGGTCTGTATGGCCTAGTCCAAGCTATGGATTATGTCGTGTGAAAGGGAGAACCAACACATGATATGTTATCTTGCAGCAGGACGAGACGACGATGAGACTTGGAACTCAACCCATTTAACGCGCAGATACATCAACATGGGAAATTAGAATTACCTTTCTGGCTCGCTCAAACTCTTTCTCTCAAGTCAGTCTCTCAGTCTTCTTTCTCGACTAGATCAATGATTTTTTCCTCCGCCATTCAAACCTTTTCCCCCTAGTTCCCCTGAGCAAGCTGATGGAAGATTTAACATCAAAGTCTAGGAGGTTATCGGTATACAAGTTGATGCAGCGCTGATGAACAGCGAATTCACTACTTTCCCACTTCCCCCAGCATATTCAAATCGAGTTCGAGCAGCTTTGAACGCTTCTGCCCCATCTGTGAGATTATCAAATCTAGTAGGAGGAAATGGATGGTGGTATAGATTTGGAAAAAGGATAGCTGATGTGTAAGTTTTCTTTTTCTCAAACTTAACATATATGAAAGTTGATGAAAATAGGTTGGATGATAGACCTCAAACGGAATTATTAAATATGCTTTTGAAAGTGAGTCTTGATTTATCTCATCATTGAATCTTTCGTCTCTCTCTCTCTCAACTGGAATAAATCATCTCCACCAAGGGTTTCCACACACAAAACCCCCCTTTGATTCATACGAGTATCTCAATTCTTGTATAACACAGTGGAAGGTTAGAATTTCTCTTGAAAGCCGTTGTGTTTTGGTTTGTCATTTTGAAATGAGAATGAAGAGGTGATACAGATATTGGCGGTGTGTTCAGGAAATAGGTATTGGTCTTGGGGATGTATGTAAAGTTCGGACGAAGGGGGGAATGTTGATTCTTAGGCATTCATAAACCGTTTACCGCCATTACAAGATTTAGCAGCTCATCATGCTTCCACAGACGCTTCCGTTCCGGAATCAGGACATGGGACTGGGGAAGCTTTTAGGGAAGGGATGGAAGGTGATGAGAGGGAATGTGAGTGATTCTCTGGAGTTTTACCTCTCCATTTGATTTTGTTGTCTCAGCTTGTCCTACCTTGACTCAAATATGATTCTGATCATTATCCTAATCAACCACATACATTCTTCATGTCACATCTTTCTCGATGGAGATATTTTGTTTCATGCTTTGCCATCTGGTCAACTTCTCGTCTCTCTCTCTCTCCGACCGTTGAGATGATGTTTCTATCCATATGCCTGGATCAATTTCATCGCCATACCACCTTCTCCAAGGACTGTGACTCTATATCGTTCCGCGTTCCGGAATCGCCCAGTGGATATAATCTGACCTCAGTATTCGGTATAGGTCAAGATAGTGGACGTATGGTCAAGATATGGTACGATCTCCCATGGGGTCGTCGACCTTCTAAACTTTCTTAATTCTCATACTTTCCTCCGCCATCATCATGATAATCATTCTCTGACCGATAAACATCTTTCTTTCTCTCATCATCATGCATCTCATACTCTTAGTCATCATGAGACGATTGATAACGGACTGCATAATCAAAGCACGCTTGGAAGGATTCAATCACAGAGGAATACAACACCACACTAATTGACTACGTGCATGTAATTGGTACAACCATTTCAAAAATTCTCTTCACTAATTCAATCATTAGACTATCCAACTATTCACTATCTCATCATCCGATTATTTCCTTCTTACAATACAAAACTATAGCACCGATTCATTCCATACTACATTATAAATTGAGAAAAACAAAAAAGAAATCACAATCAAGCTTCCATCTTTTCAACATGTTGATGATGATCCGAATCATCGTGATGAGATTCATCCCTTCTGCGAGATCTATGAGAGGAAGGTGATTGAAGATTAGTTTCGACTAATTCGGTGGTCGCTTCTGCTCCTGCTCCTTGTTGGAAAGCTACTTTTGCTTTTTCGAAATGTGAATGATCTGCTTCAGGTCCTAAGAAAGCGAAGATTAGCATCCAGGCGATCACCTAGAAGTTAACAACCTTCTACCGCTGCATGAAACAATCAAATTTGAGAGTCAACCAGAGGGATGGGGAGCGTCCAGTACGGATAAGATGATAGGAAAAGGAAAGTGAAAAAGAGCAGATGAGATGATGAAGGAGAAAAAAAGACTCACAACACCAATCAAGATCCCTTGAATAGTAGCATAATCAGGTATGTTGGAACCTGTTAATTTCAAACTTTCCCCTGCATCCGTTTCGATTTGTGCCGCACCGGAAGAAGCCATGTTACCTAGTTGATAAGCCAACCCGGCGAAAGTTGCTCGGAAGGCGGGAGGGGCGACTTCTCCTAGGTAGATAGGGACTACACCCCATGCGCCTGCAAGTCAGCCCATGTACTTACATATGAGCGAACTTGGAGGTAAGGAGAAGGGAGGCATACCTTGAACACCTGATTGGATGAAGCTGGGATTAGCTCCGTACGATGATTATATGATACGCTTTGTAGCTGACGGTTCGGATGCTGAAAGCGAACGTATTGTGACGTCGGTAGGGGAACTCATTTTGGGATAGGGAGATCGTTGGGTCAGAATTGGATGAAAGAGTACGCCTGGGGAAGAAGGGGTGGGAGGGGGAAGGAAAGAGACTAAATGAAAGGATAACTCACAATCCTCCAGCTGATAATCCACCAAAAGAAGAAGGTAATATCCAAAGTGGGATCCAACATGCAGTATACAAAAGACAGATGATGATTCTTATTCATCAGTCTACATTCTGCTCTCCCTTTCCTCTCAATTGGTAATTTCATCGAATTATAGAAGTCAACGGTCAGAGGATGGTTGAATAGGAGGGGGGGGGAGGGGAGTAAGAACTCACGCAAGTCGTCGTCCTATATATTGTGAAGAATACCCTGCTAAAGTACCACCAACAATAGCACCACAACTACTCTGTCAGAAATTGTTTTGCGAAAATGTGGTTAAAAACTCACTTTGAGATGATGGTGGCTTTTGAAGCTAGTTTAGATGATAAATGTTTTGATGTGATGAGATAAGTCGGGAAGAGATCTTGAGATCCATGGGAGAAGAAATTGAATCTAACCGTTAGTGCATTGTGCCAACAAAACGGGAGAGTGGAGAAGTCAAGAAAGGGGACGGGGAGGGGGGAGGATAATGAGGCAGGAGACTGACCCAGTCATCATACAAACCGCCCAAATCCATTTAAGATCTATAAATCAGCTTCATCGAGAATAACCTATCCTCTCTCCATCACAGAAAAACGAGAGAGTGTGACCGAAAAAAAACACCCCAAAGAGAGAGAATATGGAGAAAAATCACTCACAATTCGTCTTCAACATCACCCAAGTTTCCTTGGCGAAATTTTTACTCGTTTGAGATGTCGTTTGACCAGAAGCTTTGGCTTCTTGTCTAGCTTTGACATATTGAGGTGATTCGGGTAAAACAGCACGAAGTATAGCGGCTGCTAAGGAAAATCCAGCTCCGATAAAGTATAATGATCGCCAAGTGTATTTGGAATAAGTGACGACGGTTAGGTTTATGACTGCCGCTAAAAGATATCCGGCTGCGTAACCTTGTTGAAGGATACCGGAGCAGATACCACGGGCTTCGATGGGGACATTTTCGAGTGCTCTGTGGTGTTAGATAACTTTAATATGACTTGTCGAAAGTAAGAGGGGAAGGACAATAAAGTAGGGTAAGAGAATGGATGGATAGGAGAGGACTCACGCTCCTGCTGCTTGACCCCAGATACCTCCCATACCCACTCCGAATAAGGCCCTAGGGGTCAGTAAATGCCCTTCTCTTGTATCTCTTGTATGAGACAAGCCTTCGAGAGTCGATACGGGGAATCACTCTTTAGCGAATTTGAGATGTCAAGGTTGGAGGCGGGCTTATGATGTGATCTATACAGGACAAAAGACAAGGCTTCGAGCATGAGTGTGAATTTCGAAAGACTGACAAAAAACGGTATAACGAATCAAGAGTGGGTGAAAGAGTAAATGACAAGAAGAGACGAAAGAGGACCCACCTAACTGCCAAGAACTGAGAATAGGTATTACAAAACCCACTTCCCAATTCGAATATACAAACCACTACCAAATTCGCCGTTAAAGTCCATTTACGTCCGAATCGATCTGCCAAAATCCCGAAGATGACAGCTCCGAGAGATCGGAAGAGTAAAGTAAGAGTTATCGCAGTGGTTATATCATGTGTCGTTTTGTCGAATTGTTTAGCGAGGAGAGGTATGGTCAAAGAGACTGCGAAGTAATCGTAACCATCACAAGTCCAAGCGAACCAACCTTCAGATCAGCTTCCGTCTATATAGTGTACTCGTAGCATGTAGCACGTTTGATGAGATTTCACATCAAGATTTCATTTGAGATTTTGTCGGAGACGCATAAGGGGTCAGGGGAAGCGAAAGGAGGTGTGTCATACTTGTTTGTATATTCGGGCGGTGAGTAACTACTTGTCTACCGAATAAGGAAATGGTGTGATGGAAGACTTGACAATGATGAGAAACAGGTAAACAAAAATTAAGTGAACAAAAGGCAAATGACATTGGGTGAGATGAGAAAGAAGAGAAAGAGAGAAAGAGGATTGACTGACCAGAGAAAAACATGAGCCATCCGGGATACAACGAGACCATGGCTAATAATTTGAAAGGGTTCTTCGTGACTTTGATCCCATTGGCAGGATGATGTATACGAGGTATCATAGCTTGAATAAAAGTTTTATCTCCTCTATCCGCATGCCAAGTGGCTAATTGTGAACTGATACTTGCTCTTTGAACTTTTGGTTTTTGAGAATCATCATCTTTCCCCTCGATGAATTTAGGTTCTGTTTCTGTTTCTGTCATGGTAGTTGTGGTTGCGATCTGGTGGGTTCAAGTCTTCTTTATATGTTAGATGTTGGTCGTTGTACGTGGCTTCAGAGTGGATGATGATTAACGAGTTGAGGAAGGGGTTACACGATACAAAGGACAGTTGAAGATGAAAGTTGTGTTGGGGAATGTGGAGGAATCAAGGAAGTGTACCGTTCTTATTAACTTTTTCTTCAAAACACGTTAAACTTCGCCCCCCGTGACACATTTCCAAGTTTAGCATGCTGCCGATCTGCCGATCTTTCACTTTCAATCCCGTTTGAGCCGTTTGAGGTGAGGGCGTAAGGGCGTCGTTACTCTACTTTAAGTCCGTACACTAATTGAGACACAAACCCCTCGGTTACTTTACTTTACCGGTGCCTAGTGTACCCCCCCTTTGATCGATTAGAACCGATGAGTTTCGATTACGTCCGAAGAAAATGAATTCCTCCACTTAGTAAATGCGCAATTTGAATAGCTCACCATGTATTTTCATCAACATATAGGAGGTGACGTTGAAAGTACATTGATATTTTGGGGAAGGTAGAGCAAAAGAAGGTCATACACTTTGACGTTACGAGAGTCAGGAACTTGATGGGGGAAATTGTAAGCTACTTTGAGATAGTGCACTATTGACTCGTAGATTTGGAATTTTGACCATACCATTGAGTCGGACATGTCGGACCGGCTTGACCGGGAATTCGTGAGATTCTTCAAAGAGCCTCCACTTTGAGTGTTGTACTCTACTCCACACCTGCATGCACAGAGAGCCAACGGGATATCCACGCGGAAGATAGTTAATTTGGATTTGGAGAAAAAGGTGTGAATGACAAAGATACTACACGAGTATCTGTACCTCGTGATGGTAAGGGTACGAGGAGAGTATACTTACTCTGATTTGATACCATGCGTGAGACTGTACGTAGCGGACTGGACTACCTTTTCTTTGATCCGTATAATTCGATTGATGGAATGAGAAATGTTAAATGGAGGACAAAGGTGAATCACGTGGATATCATTCCGAAAGAAAGCACAGAATTAGAGATAAGTTACATATAAAACCTGGTTCTCATGAACGAACTTCGAGTCTACACGAGGTTTGTTCAGATCACTCTCTATGAGCTAAATAAGCAGTCCACAAAGTGTCCATACTATCCACCAAACTCATTTTTCGGGGTTGCCAACCGGTCAGAGCGTAACCAAGACTGGGACGAAGGTTGAGTGTAGAAACCCAGCAATCGTCGTAGGCTAGCCATGTCAGCGATAGTATCACGCCTCAAGCTATGTCTAGCGCCGACGAGCGGCTTCGACCCCAATTATCAAGACGGTTCCGGTGAGCGATGGTTATATCGGCACAGAGAAGACACACAATGTCGATGTGGATAGTTGAAATGGGAGCAGACGGCGTATGATGAATAGTGGGTCAGAGAAAGACGACAACTCACGCGTCTTAGGACCTGACAATTTGTACCCTTTACATCCAGATACCCTGGTGACTGCGTTCAAGAGGTCGAGCAATGATTCAGATTGAGGGTTTGCACCTAGGAAAGTCTGACCGCGACAGATTGGGCCCTGGGATGTTAGCTCGATAGGACGTCCGATAGAATTAGGAAATACGCCGAAACGTGGTTAATTTATCATCATCGTCCATTCCCTTCCGCGTAGAATTCTCTGTCCTTCGTGAAGGCGTCCAGGGGGTTTAGCACAAGGTTGACAGGTATATCAAGTCCGAAGCGGATTTGGTAGGAGAAGTACGATGAAACTCACTCTTTCACCCACACGTACGAACAACTCGGCTAAATCATCCGCATGAATAGTTTGTAATCGAGTATCCTCTTTTCCAAGAGTTTCAAACACACCATTTCCATTGGTAGCAGCTTGAAAAGCCACTTCGAATATGTTTCTACCAACATGAGAGCCACTTCTGCCATATAACATGCTAGCTCTTATGACTGTCCCGTATATCCTTTCGTCTAAAAAGTCAGTGGGTTCCCTTCCGACATCTGTCTGATTGACCCCTCTCTCGTTGAGACTCTGCACATTACGATCATCGCACAAAATCAGGTTTTGAAAGAGTGTATTCGACTTTTAAAGTGGGAAGATATCTATTTAAGTAAAAGAAAGAAAGAAAGGAACGAACAAACAAACAAACAAACGAAGAGAAAATGAATATATATACTTACCAAGTAACAAAGGTTCTTCAACTTTTTCTCTCCAAGCTACTGCTGGATTATAACCCGATCTAGGTTGTCTTTCATCTGTCCAAGATTCTAAACCTCCAGAACCTCGTGACCAAGACCATAATCCACCGCAATAGATATAAGTAGGTTTAGGACCTGCTTTAGGACGAGATTGTACTAAAGAAAGAAAATGGTTGAGTGTTCCTAAAGCTTTGTCCGCACCACCGGATTTAAGGCAATCTACAACTATATATCAGCTTTCATATTCACATCTGTTCATTCCAAAGAATTGTCTACAAAAAGATGATCATATATGTATAGATAGATGAGAAATTGATTAGAGATGAAAGGATCAAACTCACACACATCGACTTGTTTTGCGATGGGAGCATAAACGTCTTTCCCTTCGTCCGTATAAGGATCACAAAGTATAGGGATGACTTCTTCTTTTGATAATTCCTTTCCTACTGCCGGATCCCTGGTTTGTCCATAAACAATATGACCAGCACGAACAAAAGCTAAGGTCACTGCGTTTCCTATGAAACCTATTAATCAATTTGAGATCTTTTTTCCTCCTCCCTCTCATTTGACGGTGAACGATGAGAAGAAACGACTTACCACTTGCACCTAATACGAGAACTTTCATTTTCGAATAGAATTTGTATCAACGTGGAAAGAAGAACTGATCCTTTGTAGATGATTTGAAAAGTTAGCTGGGATTTTGAAGAGGAGTCGTCATATGTTGAGATTATGAGAAACGGATATGACCGAAGATAACGGTTTTGAGTATGGGGGAAAGGGCATCTTGGTTGTACTACAATCCCGAAAACACAGTTCAGTTCAGAGAGAAGTCAGGTTTGAGTGAATGTTAGGTCAGTACGCTCAGCAAAGCGCCCTATCTTTCAATCATCTCGCTGTCTCGAGGGTAGAATGACGAAGACTCCAGGAGGAAAAGTCAACCGGCGGCCAGGGATCCCTAGTATCCCGGGAGACATGTGAAGTGTGACGTGGAGTTTCGTTCGAGGTCTTATCAACCATCACCCACCCATGTCAAAGAAAAAAGTGAAAAGCTTCTCCTCTCACCCTCTGACATCTCCCATCTTACCAATGGTGCGACATGCGACATCTCCATAATCCATAACCACCGTAGCTGACAGGGAGAAGATCACGACAGGAAATTCTTCTCTTCATACCGCTCAGTTTTCTGATATATGACGCCCTTTCTTCCTCTCCTCATACCAGAGCAAGCCGCCTCCTCGAACAGAATTATATTCGTGCTGATCTTTCCTCAACCCCCGCACCTAAGTGTACACTGTTCCTAGTATTCTACTGGTTCAGTGATAGGAACAGGTGCTATATTCATTTGTTATACTCGACTTGGACTCTCCTCCCCGAGAATCGTGTGTCTCGGGCGGATGAGACTATGCCGACATTTCTTCCATCAGCATGATATGCTCGTCTCCTGACACATTAGTAGCAGTTTCGAGATACCAATAAACATAGTATGGAGAGATTGGGAACGGAAACCAGATACATGCATCCTCACAGAGTATAGAAATAGATTACACAGTTTCACTGAGGAGGAGCCTGTCCCTGTTGTCCATATTGCGATGCCTGCCAAGCTTGGACTGTTTCGTCAGCCAATTGGTTATATAAGAGATGATGAATTACATACATTGAGGATCCAAAACGTCGTACCCGTATGCAGCCCAGTAAGCGGCGTACTGTTGCCAGGCTTCTGAGCCTTGTTGAGGGGGACCACCGGGAGCTGGTGTAGCGCCTGGTTGAGTAGGAGTGCCTTCTTGACCTTGTGCGGGTGTCCCTTGTTGACCCTGGCGCATTAGTGTTGTATCCAGCATGAGTCATTAGATCACTATTGGGTGCAATGTCATTAACATAACGGACATGTAGAGTGATGGGACGTCGATGTCATTCTTGAATAGAGACGAAAGCAACTGGTCTTTAACTCACATAATATCCCGCATATGGGTCTTGACCCGGTGCAGCGTACGTTCCGTATCCCTGTTGGTACACTCCCTCTTGTCCTGGTCCATCCCGCGCCTTAGCATATTCTACCCTCAAAACAGCCAACAAATCCTCCGACAACACCTTTGCACGCTCGACTTGTTCTTGCGTTGGTGCACTACTGATCAGCTCTTTGAATTTGAAAAAACGCAGTGCAGACACCTACGCAATGTTGATATGCATCGGTTCTTCAGCTTCACGACCGGTATCTTGTTCTAAAAACCCAGATCCGAGACCTTTGATCTGAACTCGAGCACCAGTTTCCGCCTGAATATATTTTACAAACATTCCCTGGTTAGTCAGTAACAGCCCCATATATAGTAACAATCCCGTATATAGTCACAAGCCACGATGATAATTTTCTACTGACTGATGAGGGATCCGTGTGATTAGCGTTCGGCTGAATCAAATTTGAGAATCTGTGGGAAGATGGGTAAAAGGGGGGCAGGTTTGTTGGGTGAAAATCTCACTTGAGGCCCAACAGTCTTCGCCCTGATATTGAAATTCCGTAAACTATCCAATCCGATGTAAAGCTTGTCCTCCGGCCATTTGGGTCTACCATTGGGCAACACAGTTGCCGGTAAAGGCAACCCTAAAGCCCTGTTTCTGGCCACCAAAGTTCGGTCATCGATCAAAGGTCCAAGATCCTGATCAATGAGGTCACGCACACGTTTGACAGCGTCATCGAGCATAGTTTTGGACGTCGCAGATATATGCAGGTAGAGAGGGGTTTCTCCTGGTTGAAGATGGGCCGTGTCTGGTACCCAGACACCTTTGGTGACTATGGATGCACCTGTGGCATCGGCGATCTTCCATCAGCATGAGTCCTAGTTTTCTCTGAACAACCGAGAAGATGTCATAGTCCTGCATAATCTGATGTTGCATCTCACGCACCCCTCACACGTTAGAGAAGTGGGACTATTGGTAAGAAGATTGAGGAGTTGTAACATGAAGTTTGGGGTGAGAATTTTTGAGTGAAGGAGACAAAGACTCACTTCCTTCTGCGTTGTCCCCTTGGTAAGCAAGTAACGATTTCTCAAATCATTGATATCGATATCATGAGTGAACCCTCCTGCCTCTTCCCTCCTGATCAACTCAGTCCCCAACGACCCGGCACCGGGACGAAGGGAAGCGGCAATCTTAGCTGCGATAGCTGCAGCTTGAGCGGCCGCGTCGGCGGTGTTGACGGCGTTTGCAGGTCCTGCTGAGGAAGCCGAGGGATCTGACGTGTCCCATCGTGATTTTCGAGAGGAGTCCATGTTTGAGTATTGGGAAGGATGACGTGTGGAGAGAGGTCACTGATCACTGGGGAGAAGGAGAGGCGATGGTGGGGAGAGGCGAAACGTGAAGAGGGAGGAGCGGGATCAAATTTTCCATACCAACGGGGTTTCGTCGACTGTTCTTGTTTGGAAGCTACCCAAGTAACTACTTGAAGCACTTGACTTATACCCTCTCATGCCAAAATCATCTCGTTTGAGAAAGCGGATCATGGGTGTTTCAATGACGTATTATCTCCCACGTCGGTCACTCTTACACTTCTCGAACATTCTCCTTGAACTACGGAGCGATGACGGACGGTCCATCCCCTTCGAACACTCTCCATAGCTTCCCCCCCCCCCCCCCCCCCACATCCCTGCTTCCTTTGTCAATCTCAGATTCAACCGTGAGAATGTATGTGAATTTCATCATCACGTCCGTCTTCTCCTTGGACTTCTCTCCTCGATACTCATTGAAACCCCGCAACCGTTCAACAAACTTGTCGTACAGCCCAGAAGAACATCCTTTCATTCACCCTCCATTCATCCTGTTCGATGGCCCCAACGGCCGTTCACATATATTTCTTCCCACTTCAAAACTTTTCTTCTTCCATTCGCCACTTCACAGTACTATTGACAATTCAACATAAATCACTACTCGACATCATTTCTGAGCTTATAGCTCTGTGCGCACACCGGCACTTACCAATCAATCAAATAGGGATAAAATTCAATCAGCCTTATAAACACCATGGCCCCGTTACCAAACGTCTCTCGGGCTTTCAGGTCATTGAGAACTCCCACTTCTGCTATTACGAACCCGACAACTGCAGCAAGGACAAGTCACTTCCCAACTCTCCCGAGATGGAGTACCAATACTTCTCATGCTATAGCGCCTTACACTAATCAACCCACTTCACGTCCCAATGACCGGGGATACCAACCAAGTCGGCTTACAACAGCGACGAGAACCCCTGGGAACGACTCTTCTACGCCATGGGCATGGCCCCAGACATCACAAACACCCTCACAAATAATCACTGCCGCCTCACCAGCGTTCGCTGCCGCCAGAACAGAAGCCGAGCTGGACCCATATGAGGTAGACGTCGGTAGCTATGCCTTTGATTTCGATCCTTTGGGGGAAGAAACGAACGAGGTGGATAGACGGAACGATTTCCGAAGATACAAGATCGATACTATCGTTGCCGCTTTCGGTACGGAGATCGAAGCAGACCAAATAAGATCATGGTCTCAACAGCTGGTGGATGACGCATACGACCAGGTGATCTTGGAATTGCAGGGTGGGATACAGAGTGGGATACAACGTGGGATACAGAGTGGGATACAAAGTGAGATAGAGGAGACAATTGGGAGAATGTTGGATGATGAGACGGCATCGTTGGATCCTTCACTCATCGAGGATGCGATATTGCAGATCACTCAAGGTGTCGATCTCTCCGACTTTATCTCGTATGACCCCATACCGGCTGCTTCTCGGTCGTCTATAGACGAAGAAACAGTTTTCGATACTTCATCATCCCCAACTATCCGTCCCAAGGAGACCTCAACGTCAAACAGAACTGTGCGCAAGCCCCAACGCAAGAAGCTCCCGGAGTTCGACCCCGATTGGGGATATGCCGAAGCGGGACCAAGCGTGGCTCGAACTCCCTTCACACACGGCTTCCCCAATCCCGACCTGACAGAGGCGGAATTCGCTGAATGGGTCTCACAGATGTTCCCTCCACCCGCGCATACGGACGTCGACAATTCGCAATCCGACTTTGGTAATACTACTCAGCAGCCAACGCACAAGCCAGATTCCAATCCAGAAGCAGATGCAATTTGCACCGCTTTCATCTTGGCGAACACCACACTCGAAGCAAAGGCCGTGGATAAGATGACACGCGAAGAATTACTGGCCCTCGCATTCGATAGCCAGTTCCCATCTAGACATCAACATCACCGATTTCTAGATGAGACAAACCCCGGAGAAGATCTGATCGATCCGACGCCACCGACGACCAATACACGTACAATCAACACGAGCACTGCAAGACCTTTCACCGAAACACCGATCCCGCAGACCTCGACGAACGCGACGTCCAAGTCTCCGAGAGGACCTCGTAGACCCCTCCAGGGACCTAGACAACTTTCCACGAACTGATCAATCACTGCGTAACGGAAATTTTTGATATTTACATTTATTGCAGTACGTTGCGCCATGGCACTTTGACCATTCCCAGATCACGTCGAACGAATCTTCCTTCATACATTACTGACTCCCGACTTTCCGCTGACCCTCTCTTCCCGGCGAAGAAGATAGATAGAAACTCTAACTCTTTGTCGGCTTAGAAACTTTTGAGTATGCACCATGAACGTTTTGTTCTCTGACTTTCCTCAATGAGCAAACTGATATCGTTCACATCGTGTTGAGATACTAATTGAAGTATTGCATAACTCCTCGATACTCCTTGCCTCTGTCTCCGAGATATCTTCGACTATTGATCACATTTCAGTAAAGTTAGGCAGATCCTTTCACTAGACCATTTCCTTTCACTTGCGGGATCTCAACTCAACCTCCCTCCCTTCATACCCATCGTCATGGCTGTCGCGGTGACGGAATACTTTCACTGACTTTCTTTTATAGAACCTTTTACCACTTCTTCTCTTCTATCCATTATCTCCGCATCAATATTGAAGGCGACACTCGATCAATCTTCTGGTGATGAGCTCAATCCGCGGACAGGGTAGAAGGCTTAAACAACTTCGGCGGTTACTGGGGAATACCAGCTCAACAGGTAGGACGATAGGTCCTACGGGGACTTTATTCAGTGATACGGCTGCGATTGTGTCGTCTCAAAATGACGATACCCGTATCACCAGCCACTCTCAGGGTGATCCAGACGACAAGTAAGTGTTCATGAATAATGTTTTCATCGATACTTACTTTCAGAGGTTCTACTTCTCTCTCCGACTTCTCTCTATTGAGGAGACCAAACCGAACCACCACAGATAACTCCGATATCACTGCGATTCCCTCATCTTATCCTCCAAATACATATCCCGATCATACCAATACCCACACCACTTCCAGATACGTCGACCACTCATTCAGTCCATCGTCTCATCCTGAACACACTGAGCCCACATATTTCACCAACCCGACGGATCGAATGGTTCTTTCTGCCAGCTCACAACTTACCTCCTGGTTGCGCGATGAGTACTTCACAAGTCGTGATCGTTCACAACTCTCTACAACGGAGAGAAAGGAATTGGTTGCCCTCGAAAACCTAATGGGTTCCAAAGCACCTATCAGTTTGATGATAAATGCCAAACGGGACGCATGGAGTATCATAGGTTTATTGATCAGGACAGATCCTACCGTACCACAAGAATGGCGATCTTGGTTTAGTCATTTGCCGACGAACCGCTCTGCTTTTGTCAATCCGGAACTGGTGAAATATGCTTTCGAGGTCATTCACAGGAATTGGCTCAGTTTCTGGAAAGATGTATCACTACAAAGATCGGACGCTAGTCCGGAAACCGGATATTCAAATGACGTTGACATGGCAGGAGTTATCGAGGATGGGGATGAAACGAGAAGATCTTCTAAACTGGACGAGTTTTGGGATTTCCGTGAATGGGAAAGAACGGGGTATGCTGCCAATTATGTCGATCGCTGGGAACCGCATTTTTGAGTCACCGAAGGAAATGACAAGGTGTCATACACGATTAATCTGTATTCATTGCGAGTTGTGGGGATTTCTTGGTCGTCCGATCTATGTGGACGCAGCTACGAGACACACATTTTCTGAGGAGGGTTGGGGGAATCGCGAGACAAGTATCATTTTTCATTCCCAGGCTCATGACATTTACCTACCATGTCTCCGACTCCAACACCCTGGTCAGACTGATGGGAACCGTTTCCAATTCCCAACTCTCTGTAAATCCAGGAGGTGATAGCGAGTTTGTGAGTTCCTTTCTTGCATTCCGTCATTTCTCAAGTCTCATGCATCCTTCCCCTAACATCAATGTGACCCCTCCCCATCTCTTTGTTTCCAAGGTGAGAAGCTGTGCCCATACCTTTCCGATTATTCAGCTATATATGGTCGTTATAGATAGATGAGAGGACCTATTTCGAAATACCATTTCAATAAACACATACGAATACTTACCAAGATAGAAAACCCATAACTATCGATCTCGACCTTGCTTTCTCGACTCAACTATCAGATTATCGAACTTGAAACTCATTGGCCTATCTTGCAGAGATGAGAAATAGTAGTCAGTCATCTGACAAAAGAGAAACAATATCAACATCACCCACCTCAGGGTTTTACGAATCGGATGACGCTATCATAGAGGTGCGACACAGCGAAGACAGAAGCTTCAATAGGGACGTGTCGGCATTCAATAACTATCCGACTTCTCCGATGTTCATTGATGTAGAAGAGTTTGGAAAACCTCTCACCCAATCGTCAACTTCATCGGAAAATTACATGATAAAGGTACCGAACCTCGCTTTCTCGACCCATCAATCAAATTATCAGACGGGAAAGTTATCGGCACGTCTTGCAGAGATGAGAAATAGTCGTCAGCCATCTGATGAAAGGGGAACAATATCAACATCCACCTCCGGGTTACACGAATCGGATGACGCTATGATAGAGGTACGACACAGCGAAGACAGAAGCTTTGATGAGGGTAAGTTGGCAGTTGATAAACATCCGACTTCTCCTATGTTCATTGACGTAGGGGATTTTGGAAAGCCTTTCAATCAACCGTCGACTAGATCGGAAAATTACATAATAGAGGTCCGACATAGTGAGGAGAAGAGAATCGAGGCGGTCAGAGAAGCTTTATCAAACGGCTACAAACTAGGTATGGCTCCTTCCATAAAATCATATACCGAGTCACATTCCAATGTCGGTAGTTCCGGTCACACAGAAGACGAGCGGGAGGAGGGCCAGATAGATGAAGAGGACGATCAGATATGGGTGAAGCAGATGAACCCCTCGAGTCCACCGGGAATCGATGGATTTCAGTTGAAACCGATCACCACTGGGGACACAAATACATTCGAGGAGGTGGGACATGGCTCGAGAACTGACATGAAGAATGATGTCGGAGAGTCAGGTAGTGACGTTCAAAGAGAGATGAGGGAAGATCACTGGGAACCCTCCATTGAAGATGGAGAGGAAACGGCAGAAGTCATTACTACTTCACCTGAGTCTGAGGCTGAAAGCGACCACAGGCGGTAAGTATTTGATTTTAGCTTGAATATCACTGACAAAGATCAGGATGCCCTCCATTCGTAATGTGAACCCTCCTCAATTATCCGTCGACATGGGGAGTAAATTCTCAATGGAATATCTACTGAGTCATTTTCAGATTCCCATTCCAGACCAATCTCAAAATACTGAAGGTTCGGATCCATTACCGACAAGTCATCAAACAAGTCCTCGAAAGTTTGGAAGAGTGGTGAGCACGAAGATGACACCATCCTTATCTGAGCGTTCCACAAGAGTTAGTGCCTTGAGCGAACTCCTGATTTCAGTCACCAAACAAAGTTCCAAACAGAGATCTTTTTCATCCACAGATCAAAGTAACGAACGTGACGTTCCATTCAGTATGCTTCCTCGTAGTTCAACGAATTTCCATCGTGCAAAACGTATCGAGTTGTCTTCGTCTTTTGGCATCAACACCGACGACCTCCCCCAAATGACCAATACGATCAATACGTTGGGTACCAACGGGAATCCAACAACTGATAACTCTACCACTTACTCTTATCCAAAAGTGACTTTGGCAAGTTTTGACGCTAATGAGAAGTCATACTATCAGACTAGTGTTCAAGATACTAGAGCCAAGAGCTGGTGGAGGAAACCACTCCCAAGCCGTGGACCTCAGATTCGGTTGTCATCTTCCGGAAATGAACCGCCAATGACAAGCAGATGGACGTCAGTGTGGAAAGGTGAAAACAGTAGAAAATTCTTTGGACTTCCTTCTCGGATGATGACGGCGTTAACGAGGGGAACTAAGGTGGGACCTACGACACGGGCGACTTCGAGGTTTGTTGGAACTTCACGGAGATTCTTCTCTCCAAGGGTATAAACGTGGACTCGCATGTGAAAGAGATTGGGAACGGTATACTTATGAGCTGTCATGATTAATAGTTTGATAAACCATGACTTACCAACACCTAGATTGTATATTATTGCCTTTGAGATCGTTATGTCTACCACTAAACTGAAAATTCTACTGCTTATCGATGATTTTCATCACCAATTGCTGCTCAAATACCTATTCCCGGCTCTCGAGAGATCTTATAAATCAAAACAGAAGAAATTACAGGTATGAGCCATGACGATTCGTGACGGATAAATTATGGACGGACGAAAGAAAGATTCACATAGAGTTGACAGTTCACCCTTCCTTTCTTCCATGACTCCTCCACCAAATATGTGTCTCATCCTGATGGAGTTTCAAACTATGTTTCATCCTTTGTTTGAGTGTGAGAAAGTTCTAGTTTTTTCCTTGAATATCTTACACAATAAATCTCAAGTAGACACATTTCATAACAACTCATTTGTCCACTTATCCTGGACTTTCCTTGATCATGTCCAGCTACGGTGATCCCAGCCACTTGATCGGAATCAGCGGACTTCTTACTGCCTGCCTTGTTGCGTCCGTGTTCAGCGGCAATAATCGGACTGCGATGACACAGGCTGAGGATAGGACCGATCTTGATACCATAACCCCCAATACAACGGGTACCGATACCACAGACCTCGACCCAACTACAAAGTTTCACACAGACTTCAACGCAACGAGCTTACACGACAGCCGGATGCCTGGGCACTGTGAACCTGGATCAGGGTGAGTTTAGTCATGCATTATTCTTTGATTCTAACATCATTGTGCTGATGTTGCTAAAAGACCTGCGGAATCAATGCAACCTCCACCAACACATGCTCCGACTTCCGGTACGATGCCCAATCACAGTGCAAGAACAGTGTGAGTTTGATCATGTGTCATCATTGAATTCATAAGGTCATGGTGCTGATGTTGCTAGACACTTTGATGACTCTGACAACGATCACCCAAGACATTCACAGACTTCCCATGGACAACCACCAACTTCCGCCCCCTCTGCTGCATCAGATACTTACGTAACTGCCCAGTCAGAAGCTGGGGAGACCATGACGAGCAAACAGGATTCTTCTTGGTGGAACTACTTCACGAGAAGCAATGATGTCAGCGCTCCTGGCCCAGAGCAAGTCCCGAATGTTACAACTCAAGCAGTACCAACATCACAAGTGCACACGGGAGTGACGGCAGAAGAGAGCCCTTCCACAAGTTGGTTCAAATGGTTTCCTGGTAGCCGTGAGGTCTCTGGTCCTGTCACCATTCAACCTTCTACCAACAAGCCTATTCGCTGTCAATATGGACTCACCAGTATTGCGGATCAAAGATTCGTTCCTACCACAATGGAACAAAAAATGCTATTCGGTCAGGCTCCTCGTTCATACACATTTGACCTTCTGGACGTTTACCCTTCTTGCATGACCCATCGAGGGAATCGACCCGCAGATAGGCTACGAAGGACCCTACATCGCTCTGTCGGACGGCAGTTAGGGCCTCTCCTCAGAAGAGGTACTCTACGTCGTGGATGAAGATTGGCAGTGGATACGAGTAGAGGATCTTATGCAACTCTTTCTTTGCGATAACACTATATTTGAAGCAAAGCAGAAAGTAGGAAGACTGTGACGGTGACCTGTGCCCAAGATATCACTATTCCCAACGCCACATTCCGATTGTCATGGCCGAGTTTGCCACAAAGCTCCTTCTCGCCATGCCGTCATACGTCGTCTTACTACTTACTCACTGCCCACGTTAGTGGACCATAGACCATGTAAGCATCTTTTGAGACCAGTCAACTTTGCAACTTAGCTGATGAGAGGGAAACAAGACCACCCGAGGATATCTCAAATGCCTAGGTCCTGTTGGTTGCTCAAGTGGAAGTTACCATAACCTAACTACACCTTCTAACTGTCTCCCTTCCTAAGTACTTGACCCCGGCATCATTTGGCTCATTAACGTCTCATGAATGCTCTCACACCCCATTCGGACTGAGAGTCCAAGTTGTTGAAACTCTCCTCCTTATCGTACTGAAATATTCATCACTTCGATCTTCCAATGACGACGAAGGGGTAAGTCACTTATATGTTCGATCTTCCTATGACAAACGACGGGGCGAAGTACTTATCTGTTCCACACATCAAACTCGTTTCAAGATCTCAACACGTCACACGATATACTCCGCTCTCATGCCCCAAGACCCCTGTCCTCGTTTCCCCATGACGTGCTGACCTACTTGTCATCCTTTCTTTCCTCTCCCAAGTTGTTCATGTGTCATATCATACCACCTCCTTTGATGTCGCAGCGCACCTCCGGTCTCATATGTCCAATGTCGATTGTCACCCTCTTCTCTCCTTTTCAATCTCAACATCTACAATTTATTACAAACTCATATCTATCAACTTTTCACATAAACATACCTTGTTAATCAAAACAGTTCCCCATACAGATGGCCACGATAGTCCAAAATTATGCTCCTGACATCTCTTTCCTGGGAGGTGATACCCACCCCTATGAAAGAACAGAAGGTTACACACATCCATACGCATATTCCATCACAGTAGACTATTATGGCCCTTCAGATCCTCCTCTCATCGCGCCTGCCCCTCAAAGGACTTATTTCACCACGAAAACAGACGCAACGGGGATAATCGAAGAGTCCATCTTGGTACGTCCCATCTCGTTGCTCTTTTCAACATCCTTCATACTCTCTGCCCTTGAGATATGTGCTTACGGTCAGCCTGTCAGTGCCGATTTGGATGTCGGGGATGAGAATGATGGTTTGGATCAGCAAAGTTCCGGAGGTGATAGATCTACTACAACAAGTGATTTTGACCTTCAAGAATACGACTCTGACAACTCTTCCGGCCCTATACAACACGAAGACTGGAAGCGTCAAATCCCACAGTCGTCGGAGCAAGACAAATCTTCGGATCAGCCCGTCATGGGATTTTCGGCTATACCTCAAGGTCCAGTATTTGACGCTCCTGAGATTTTACCGGAATCCTCTGGCTCAAGTGGTTTCTCTTTCGAATATCGGCCTGAAGATTTCGACAGGGCTCATTCGGATGACAATAACCCAGACAAAAGGTTAGACCATGAGAGCGATCATAATAAATGGGAAGAATTTCCTCGTATGTCGTTATATATCAAACGTAGTCATGACTTACAATTCAGACGATTTTCTCAATCACTCTAATTCTACCAGTGATGACTTTATCCCTTATCAATTAAGTCCTACGCAGACCGGAAATATCAATGCGAATCCCCGTCCGATCGGACTAACCAGAGTGGAGACACATGATGAAACGACAAATGTCTCGAGTGAAGAAATTCCTATATCATGTACGTCTCACCATAATCTGTACATCGTTATGCTTTGTCAATGCTCATGATACAGCCGCGTCCGACTCTTCACCCTCTCAAACTCAAGTGACAAATGAAGAATACTCAAAACGATTTGCACCAATCACCACCATGGATGATATTTTGCAAAAATACAGGATAAAAGATGATTTTACATTCTCTGACACATCCGATCATCGTCCCCTTTCCAAGCTCGGATTGTTGAACAGAGCACACTCCAACATCTCCACAATCTTCAAAAACAACTTCACGCACAAAGCGAGATCAGTAGGAGATCTCTTATCTGCTCCAAGAGGACCGTACGGGCCGAGTCAGACTGCAATTTTCGATGAGGTTAGTACGGATAGTTCTTTGAGAGAAGGGAATCTCAGTCGAGGTTTTGGTCCAGGAGAAGATTATCAACATGCTTCAGATTACCGATCTGGTATCTCTCAGCTGTATAGTAGGTATCAAACGACAGGACAAGATCCTACGACATTCACCCCTGTACGGGATCAAACAATGTATCAAAGTCGCAGTCACTTAACTCAATATCGACCAATGACAGGTATGAGAGGTCCTGTGAGATCTCGGAAAAAGTCATTTTTCAGTTATACGAAAAGTAAGGGAAGATCAATGTTGAAAAGGATGAAATCTTGGAGGATACCAAATGATTCCGATTCAGGATCATCATTTTCAACTATAACTTCTTCTTTAGATCCCGATCCTAGGAAAAGAGGTTTGAGAGGAAAATGGCATCAATGGCTGGATGATCGGAAAAGTCAAGCCGGTTGACATAAATGTCTATTTGTTTCTATTTTCCCTCTAATCTCTTGCTCTACTGGGACGAGTTCTGTAAACGGGGTGGGAGCAGGGATATCTAACGAGTTTGTTTCGATTGATGACATGGTTATTGTGCATTACATACCTCTGAGCTTCCTGACATCCAATGCATAGGTTATACCACTTGCAATCGCAACATGACCTTTCCGTTGACAATGCCGCAACCATGGAAAAGTGTTCTGAAAGTTTACATCAACTTGCAGGGAGAGAAAATATAGTAATGATCTACTACAATAACAGATTTACCCTCGAGATAAACCACGTGGAGACAAACCACGTGGGGTGCGGCGAGGCCCGC
>NW_006711226.1:928500-1120597 GCF_000271645.1 Tremella mesenterica DSM 1558
CCCCCACACACACACACATACTTTAAATCTATATATATATATATAGACCCTCGAGAGAAATAGAGAGATAACACACCCTCTCAGACGCGCTCTCGCTCTCACGCTCACACTCACACACTCGCGCGCGCGGGGGCGCGCGCGCGGGCGAGAGAGAGAGAGAGAGAGAGAGAGAGAGAGAGAGAGAGAGAGAGAGAGAGAGAGAGAGAGAGAGAGAGAGAGACTAGAGAGAGAGAGACTAGATGTTCACAGTTGCACAAGTTTAAAGTGCGGGTGAGAGAGAAGAGAGGAAGAGAATCCAAGGGTCCACAAAGTCAGCTCGAGAGGCGAGAGACCGGGCCTGTCAATTTGACAGGTTGGCACGCTAGTCTACTACAATAATAGACAAACACGAGATAAACCACGTGGAGACAAACCACGTGGCTAGCGGCGACGCCCGCAGAGCGAAGCGAGGATAAAGAGGGGGGGGGGAGCAAGGAATCAAGAGAGAGAGACACAATAGAGGTTCACAGGTTCACGGGTCAAAAGTGTGTGTGAGAGAGAAGAGAGGTAGAGATTCCACGGGTCCACAGAGTCAGCTTGAGAGGCGAGAGACGGGCCTGTCAATTTGACAGGTTGGCACGCTAGTCTATTATAATAACAGATGATGAGAGGCTAACTTTCGAGACAAACCACGTGGGAGTCGCGTGCGCGCGAGCAGGGATCGTAAAGTAAGAATGTACCTATGATGTCTCATGCATACCCTGAGCTATTGGAACCTGTCTGACCTGTCGGAACCTGTCTGACCTGTCGGAACCTGTCTGTTTTGTCGGAACCTGTGTAGTGGGGGGAAAAGCGTAATTGACCCGAGTTTTCGATCCCCCAAAATCCCCTAAATAGGGGGTGTGTCACGGCCGTCGAACAACTATTTCTTAATAGACCGACGGTTGACGAACCTCGGCTAACTTCACGCTCTGAGTCGATGTCTCACCCAACCAGGAGGGCGCAGACGTCGAAAGGGGTGTAACTACGGCGTACTTCGGCGTAGTTACTCTAACTAGGGTTTTGTTCTACTGATGGCGATGTATCTTGATTTATAGCTATCTCTATCTGTCTTTCACTACTGACAACAATCAAGGATCGCTGAAGAACTTCAGCGATCTTCTCAGCTAATATTATCTACTCCTCCTAGACGTTCATCCAACCCTCTCGCGCTTTGACGTACTTCAACGCACTTCGTCCAACTTCCCCGAGCCCTCGGCCATCCTCTTCCCCCTTCGACTAACTCCGCCTAACATCGCCGCACTTCTGCTCCCATTGTCCCTACTTAGCCTAACTCCGCCTAACATCGCCGCACTTCTGCTCCCATTGTCCCTACTTAGCCTAACCCCGCCTAACATCGCCGCACTTCTGCTCCCATTGTCCCTACTTAGCCTAACCCCGCCTAACATCGCCGCACTTCTGCTCCCATTGTCCCTACTTAGCCTAACTCCGTCTAACTTCGCCGTACTTGGTGTCAGAAGTCCTGAGTTACGTGTAGAGTAAAGAGGTTAAGGCGTGATGGGGTTTTGATGGCCAAAGGAGGGTCATTGTTGGTGGAGTAATCGAGGTGTCACGACGTAGTTCGTGACAGGGTGAACGCGGCCAAAATCGACTTTTTTTTCGTTTTCTCACGTTTTTTTGCGCTCACCAGTTCCGTGACATGTAATTTGGCTCAGAGACTTCCCTGCCACCTATAGGGGAGAAAGAAAAAGTCGGACGATCACCGGTCCGGGTGCATTTTTGCACTTTTCAGTTTACGCTACTGCCGTTCTACGCAACCATTCACGGGGCTCTCCGAGGCGACTCGCATCCCCGTTCACACTGTGCACCTTTACACCGTTATCGCGACCATTCACGGGGCTCTCCGAGGCGACTTGCATCCCCGTTCACACTGTGCACCTTTACACCGTTATCGCGACCATTCACGGGGCTCTCCGAGGCGACTCGCATCCCCGTTCACACTGTGCACCTTTACACCGTCATCGCGATCATTCACGGGGCTCTCCGAGGCGACTCGCATCCCCGTTCACACTGTGCATCCCTTGGCACCATACCCGTCAGTTGCCTTGCATACTATTTGAAATGGGCTGAGCTTTTAGATTCTTATTTAACCTCATATATAAATCTTTCTACATTACATCATGAGCCTACAGGGGCTAAGCCGCCGTCAGCTTGCACAGCGAGCGCGGCGTGAAAGGGAGCGGTGTCACGAGACATACTGACCAGCATATGCACGATATAACAGTGCCCAACGGAACAGTGATCTAAACCACTGCGACGAAAAGGCAGATTAATCGGCGGTTAACACTACCGCCGATCGCTGGTTAAATACCCTTCCCCGACTTTCGCTCGACTTGTCACACACTTTGTGACATTATGCACTCTCTTGGGCCCCCGCTTTGGGGCCCCGACAAGGGGACCCCGCTTGGGCCCCCACACTTGGGAAGGGTACGATAGACCGAAAACTTACTCCGAGAGGGAGGTTTTCCAAGTAGGGCCTGGGTTACCCCCGGCGCCGTCCGGGGAGTCGAACCCAGGATCCTACCCGTAACTCCCAGCAGGAGTAGCCGGGAGACGAGATGGGCCAGCCACAGGAGTAGAAGGCCGAAGAGCGGCGGAAGAAGCACGACGAGGAGTGCGACGGGACGGACCAGCCGAAGGAGTGGCAGGGAGACGTGACGGTCCGGCCACGGGAGAGTTGGGCAGGCGACGGGCGGCGGGTGACGGCGAGGTGGGGCCAGGAGAGGAGAAGTTCGCCGAAGGAGAGCGCGAAGGATATTCCCCATCTTGGGCTGTGGGGAGACGGCGGCGAACAGCGGCGGACGGAGTGTAGGGGGGACCGAGGGGAGCAGAAGGTCTTGGAGGAATGTCCCGAGCGGTGTTGGGGGGACAGAACGAGCAGGGACCAGAAGTGCAAGAAGCACAACGGGACCCGCAATTATGAGGTTTGACCGGTCGTAGACACGGCCACTTCGCTCTCCCATACGTGATAATTTCACGGCTACTAATCAGCAGACGTATAAACTTCTAGGGAAGGAACTTACCGGCATCTATCACACGACTCTTCGATACTGGCGACCTCCCATCGCTCCCTTTCATCGATGAACAACTTCCATAGCCTATCCTGCTCCCGCAACGACGCCTTGCGGGCACTCCCTGGCTCGTGGGAAGGGGAGGGAAACAATTCAGCCTGTCCTGTAGAGGACCGAGGGGCCTCTTTGACCCGTTTCGCCGAAGGAGGGGTAACTTCGTCGTGGGCGGAAGGGGAGCGGCGACGTTTCTCGGCTTTAATTTCAGCCAGAGCATCCATCTTCTCCTGATACGCAACCCGTTTCTTCCCGAAAGAAGTCTGGAGTCATACGCGGAATTCGGGAGAACCTTCATTATCGCGAACAGCTACACGTCAGCACTTACGAACAGGGTATATGACAAGAGGACATACGGCTTAACTTTTCCAACTCTGACACCCACGTTTCTCTATCCTCAAACAGCGCTGGATCACCGAGATCAACACTGAGGATTTCCTCATCTTCATCGACCTCACCCATCTCATCATCCTCATCTGCACCACCCTTCTCACCATCATCAACCAACACACCCGTCTCTTCACCACGACGAGCACCATCCATCTCCTCATCGTCATCATCATCGATTTCTACCACAGTGGCAGTACGGCCTGACGGGTGCGGAAGGCCAACAGGAGCAGGTCTGACCTCCTGTTGGCCAGAGGAGAGAGGGGTCGTAACCGCAACAGGGGACGCGGTGGCAGAAGGAACTGCAGCGGAGGCTGCAGCAGCAGAAGGCGAGCCATCGGTGATGGCTAGGGCTCCAAAGCCCATGGACGACACATGGCGGGGAGAGTTCCCCTGCTGAGCGACTAGAACAATCAGCGACAGAGTAGCTTATAGACAGTACGAAGAGACTTACGAACAGCGGCAAAGCGATCTGCGAAAAATTTATGGGCGTTGAGCTCCGGACGAGAAGACATTTTGTTGAGATATATCAAATTGAATGTTTGGTATGGTAAAGGCTGAGAATCGATAGACGATGATAGTACGATTTAGGATTGGTACTGGGAAAGAAGAAGAAGTGGGCCGAAGTACTGAGTATTTAGTATGACTGATACGACTACTCGTCGTCAGGGCGCTGGTAACTTCGCATAACAAGTTGTCTCAGCGACAACAAACACCATGGCGACGATCAGAATTCCCACGCTACGTGTCTCACATTCATATAAGTTAGGGATACGCTGACGAACTTCGACGAGGTTTGTTGTACCCCAAATCCTCTGTCTCACTTACAATGTAACTACCACAGGGTAACAACAAGCAACCACGATGAACTTTGACGAAGTTTACTGTCCGATTAACAACAAACCATGGTATCATCTACCAACAACCGTTATATGACAAATTGTGTTTCCTGCAACCTGCTGAGTGTCTTTTTCTTCATTACATGCATACGAAGCTCACGAGGACGTTCGCGCCTAAGGAGGGGGCGACTGTCACGAACTACGTCGTAACATCCCTGACAACCACCATCACCGACCCTCCTTTCACCATCACCGACCTTCCTTTTCACCACTACCAACCTCCACTCGAACCACTGAGACCAACTACGGCTAAGTTACGAGAACCAAGAGGGGATTTGTCACGATAACCCCGCCTAGCGGGGAACTACGGCGAAGTTAGGGGAAGGGAACTGAGGGAGAGCAGAACAGGGGAAGGTACGGCGAAGTTGAACGAAGAGGACTGAGCGTGAGGCAGTGCAGGAGTTGAGGGACATTCTACGAGAAGAGAGGAGTAGTATAGATAGTTTACAGATCGCTGAACTTCTTCAGCGATCCTTGATTGTTGTCAGTAGCGAGAGATATATTCAGTAGCTACAACCTTCGAGTTAAGGAGAGCTACCACCGAGCAGTTCAACGTACTACGGCGAAGTTAGCCGTAGTTCATCGACGATCATCTTATCATTCACCACTCGACGTATTACTACGGCGAAGTTAGCCGTAGTTCCTCGACGAGTACCCTGTCTTAGTGAGACATCGACGCCCCACTACGACGTAGTTAGCCGAGGTTTGTCGACCGTCGGTCAGTCGAGAAGAAGAAACGACGATTGTGACAGTATCAAGGATCACTCTTACCGACGACCCGTGCAAACCTCGGAGAAGTTCGAGATTGTATGCAGCCAGAGAGGAGAGTTACAAGAAGTATGAGTAGACCAGGAGAAACAGTAGAGGAGACGGAGAGGAGGATGTTGGAGGAATTAAGACAAAGCTTGGGACCATTGCCTGGTGCAATTGATACCCCCGAAGGATCAACTCAAGGCGATGATTTCTATCCACCCCTGCCTTTTGAACCACCTCCCCAACAAACCGGACTACCAGAACCACCAGCGGTGAGGACAGGTTCCGAAGATTCGGGACAGACCCCACGACCAAGGGAAGGGAACACAGGAGGTAGGCTAAGTTCGGCCGGGAGCGAAGTAGTAGGAGGAACTGAGGAGGAGGTCACAACACAGAAGATGATGCTGGCAATAATGAACATGATGATGGAGATGAATAAGGATATGATAGCAGAGAGGAAGCGTCGAGAGGAGCAGGAGAAGAAGAAGGAGCAGGAGACGGTTGGGGGAATAGTCGAGGGGATCTCGGAGGGGGTACGGCTCGCCATTGGAAGGCAAGCTTCGGCGACCCCAGGAGTTGCTGAGATGAGTGGAGGGATAAAGCTTCCCCTCCCAGACCTGTGGAGGGGCGAGAGGTCAAAGCTCACAGCATTCATCTCAGAATGTGAAGTCCATTTCGAAATCAACGCCCGGAAGTTCCCCACCGACCGAGTAAAAATCTTTTTCATGATCTCCCATCTACGTGAAACTCCTCTTCTTGCTGTCCAACCGGACTTACCTAAGGACGATCCCCCCGAACACCTTCTAGACTATAAGAAGTTCATCCAATATCTCAAAACCAATTTTGGAGATCCTGACGAAGAAGGAACCGCCGATTAATCTGTCACGAGACATACTGACCAGCATATGCACGATATAACAGTGCCCAACGGAACAGTGATCTAAACCACTGTGACGAAAAGGCCTATTAATCGGCGGTTAACTCTACCGCCAATCGCTGGTTAAATACCCTTCCCCGACTTTCGCTCGACTTGTCACACACTTTGTGACAAGCGGGGCACTCGACAATTGACAGATGTTGGACATGATGAGGACACGGACATGGATCCACCTCCAACCGGTGCAAACACAGGCGTTTCTCGACGAGAAGCTGGACAGCAATCCAGGCAAGACCGGGAACGTGCTCTCTCACACTGCCGTGCTTGACAGGAATACACTGATGGGACCTCTGCTCATCAATTGGGCCGCTGTGAGGTCCCATGCCCAAAATGTGGTGCGTTACACTGGCTTGAGGAACGTGCTATCAACATTGCAGCTGGAGGGGAACGCTCATCCTTGGCTAATCCCCTGTTCTCTGGCTGTTGCTCAAATGGGGCGGTGCAGCTCCCACTTCCATTGGACCCTCCACTTGAACTTCGAGATCTCTTAACGGATCAAACACATCGTAAGCTGGCATTATTTAATTCAATGGATGAAATGCTGACTGTCATCAGAAGGTAAGCTGCGACGGGAGCAGCTCCGAAATAATAATAATTCTCTTGCTTTCACCTCAATGGGTGTTGATAAGCAAGACATGCAAGTTTGGGGACCTCAAGGGATATACACCTTTCGTATTGGCGGACGAGCATACCACCAAATCGGGGCATTACTTCCTGAAGCTGGAGAACATCCCCGATTTGCTCAAGTTTTCCTGGTGGGTCTGTCTGAAGCAGAACAGGCTGCTCAGCGAAACATTCACATCCGAGGGAGAGGTGAAGAGGGTGTTCTAACCCGCCTGGCTCAGATGATAGAAAGGGTGAACCCATACTATGCTGCTTTCAAGACTTTTCGTGACCGTGACAGGGAATCTGAAGAGGACACACCAATTCTGTATCTTACGATTCTGAATCCTCTGCGAAACGACCCTCGCAGATATAACCGACCTACGTCAGATGAAGTTGCATGTGTATATGTTGCTGATGAAAATGAACCGTCCCCGGGTCGTCACATTCAAGTTTATTTGCGAGGCGGTGGGGTTCGCAACATTAGTGAACTCCACTCAGCATATCTTCCCCTGCACTTCACTCTTATATACCCACACGGAGAGCCGGGATGGCATCCAAGGATCCCTTTGGCTGGGCAACCACTGGGAGATGATGACGAGATTGGTGAGGGGGAAGATATTGAGGATGGAAATGCTGGAGATGGTGGATTGGTAGCTGAAGTAAGACGCTATGGGCGTGGAGGATCTAAGCGAGTGACTCAAGCACAATTTGCAACCTATTATCTCTTCAAACGATCGGGCAATTTCAACACCGCACTCTATTGTGGACGACTCTTTCAGGAGCTATTGGTGGATCAGTGGGCCCAGACCGAATCAAACCGTCTGCGATGGATCCGAGAGAATCAAACCACTCTCCGAGCTGAATCTTACAAGGGATTGGTGGATGCAGTTGATGCTGGGATTCCTTTGGTTGATGTAGGCAAAAAGGTGGTGCTCCCCTCAACATTTGCCGGTTCACCGCGTCAGATGCACGCCCTGTACCAGGACGCCATGGCTATTGTCTCACACGTGACAAAGCCTGACCTATTTGTAACGATCACATGCAATCCCACCTGGACGGAGATCACTCAAGAGTTGGAACCAGGACAGACCGCTCAAGACCGCCCTGACTTGGTCTCAAGAGTCTTTGCACTCAAGCTTGACGCCATGCTGCACGAGTTTTTTAAGTTGGGAGTATTGGGAAAGGTACGTTAATAGTATCTGCTAAAGGTGAAATTGCTGATGAGAAGGTGGTCGCAAGGATTTGGGTTATTGAGTTTCAGAAACGGGGGCTTCCACACTGTCATCTGCTCATGTGCCTTGCCCCAGATGACAAACCACGCACACCGGCCGATGTTGACAAGATTGTATGTGCTAAACTCCCCTGTGAGGAGACTCAGCCTGTGCTTTTCAAGGTTGTAACATCCTGTATGCTGCATACATGCAGTGATCGATGCCAAGCCCAGATGCGTCGTGATGGCCGATGTTCAAAGAAGTTCCCCTGGGCTTTTCAACCGGAGACAACAATGGAGCAAGATGGTTACCCTGTTTACCGAAGACGAGACAATGGGCGGTCATGGACCAAGAACCGCATTACATATACCAATCAGCATGTGGTTCCTTACAATCCGTATTTATCAGCTCGATTCAATGCACACATCAATGTAGAGGTTTGCACTTCAATCAGTGCAGTGAAGTATATGTTCAAATATGTTTACAAGGGACATGATCGAGCAAACGTGGCGGTTGTTCCCAATCAAGTGGATCTTGATGAGATCAACCGTTACATTGATGCACGCTGGGTTTCTGCGTCTGTGTCACGAACTACGTCGTGACACCTCGATTACTCCACCAACAATGACCCTCCTTTGGCCATCAAAACCCCATCACGCCTTAACCTCTTTACTCTACACGTAACTCAGGACTTCTGACACCAAGTACGGCGAAGTTAGACGGAGTTAGGCTAAGTAGGGACAATGGGAGCAGAAGTACGGCGAAGTTAGACGGAGTTAGGCTAAGTAGGAACAATGGAAGCAGAAGTGCGGCGATGTTAGGCGGAGTTAGGCTAAGTAGGGACAATGGGAGCAGAAGTGCGGCGATGTTAGGCGGAGTTAGTCGAAGGAGGAAGAGGATGGCCGAGGGCTCGGGGAAGTTGGACGAAGTGCGTTGAAGTACGTCAAAGCGCGAGAGGGTTGGATGAACGTCTAGGAGGAGTAGATAATATTAGCTGAGAAGATCGCTGAAGTTCTTCAGCGATCCTTGATTGTTGTCAGTAGTGAAAGACAGATAGAGATAGCTATAAATCAAGATACATCGCCATCAGTAGAACAAAACCCTAGTTAGAGTAACTACGCCGAAGTACGCCGTAGTTACACCCCTTTCGACGTCTGCGCCCTCCTGGTTGGGTGAGACATCGACTCAGAGCGTGAAGTTAGCCGAGGTTCGTCGACCGTCGGTCTATTAAGAAATAGTTGTTCGACGGTCGTGACAGTATCAAGGATCGCTCTTACCGACGACCCGTGCGAACCTCGGAGAAGTACAAAGATAATATGGAACCAGAAAGAAGAATTACACGAGGGATGAGTAGGGATGGAGACAGGATGGAGGAGAACGAGAGGAGAGCATTGGAGGAGCTTAGCAGAGCAATGGGGCAGGACCTTGGAGTGGAGGATAGTGTGGGGGGATCAATTCAAGGAGATGAGTTCGTTCCACCGGTGCCTTCTAACCCTCCTTCTCCTCCGTCTAATGCTCTCCCACCTGCGGGATCCCCACTTGGATCAGACCAAACCCCACGCCCAAGAGAAAACACTGGAAGTACGGCGAACTTGGGAGAAGAAGGAACACAAGGGGTGGTGTTGGCCTTGATGCAGATGGTGGCGAATATGAACAAAGACATGATGGAGGAGAGAAGGCGTAGGGAGGAATGGGAACAGAGAAGAGAAAGGGATACAGTGGGCGGGATTGCAGAAGGGATATCAGAAGGAGTGAGGTACGCCATGGGACGGCAAACTTCGGCGACCCCAAGCGTAGTGGGCGAACAACGGAAGGGGATAAAGCTACCTAACCCAGACCTCTGGAGAGGAGATCGGAACAAGTTAACCGCCTTTCTGTCTGAGTGCGACGTACATTTCGAATTGAACTCTCATCTTTTCCCCGACGACACTAAGAAAGTCTTTTTCATGATCTCTCATCTACGCGAAACACCTCTTCTTGCAGTGCAGCCCGATCTATCCAAAAGACCTCTTCCTGAGTACCTCACGACACACGATCAGTTCGTTAAGTACCTCAAGACTAACTTTGGTGATCCAGACGAAGAAGGAACTGCGGCCCGACAACTTAACGACCTCAAGCAAACCGGGTCTGCTTCGGACTACTTCTCCGCCTTCCAGCGACATGTTGCGATTCTTAAGTGGTCTGATGATGGAAACCTAGTTGACCGAGCCAAGAAAGGACTAAAATCGCACCTTCTAGATGAAATTGCAAGACACGGTAGATCGTTTGGGACTGTGAAAGAGCTATTGGAGTTTGTGATTCCCTTGGACAACCGCCTGTGGAGGAGACAAGTGGAGAAGGAGGCAGAGAGGAAAAGGGAAGGAGGGATAAGGACAACGACAGTGGTGGAAAGTCAGAGGACGGAGAAGAAAGAAGAGAAGAAATGGGAAAAGGGGCAACCTTCGGCGCAGGGTGGTGTCCAGGCGGCTATGATGTCGACGGTGGTAAAGAGTACACCACCAAACATCGACGAAGTTCGCCGAAGATGGCCTAGGCCGAGCTCCGATCTGAGGGAGACAAGGAGGAAGGAGGGGAAGTGTACCGAGTGTGGTGAAGCAGGACATTGGCTGAAGGAATGCCCTGTAAGGGAGGCTAAGGTTAAGGTTGGACTGTTGCCTCCATGGGGGGAGAAGTTCGGAGAACGTGGTGGAGGATCGGGAGGGAACGCAGTACCTCTCGGACAGAGGAGGAACTTGAATGCGGTTGGAGGAGAAGTAGATTTGGAAGAGGACCAGGGAAAAGAAGAGGACCTGTCGCAGTAGGCGAGGCTCGGCGGGTCCGCCATATTCTCTCGGCCACCATTCCCAAACCCATAAAAGAAACACAGCTGATGGAGCCAGAGGATTGTGAATACAAAAATACACCACTCAGTACCCCTTGTTCATGCAATGTCGATAATCATCTCCTCATCCCTTCCGTTTCCAGAGATCAACCTAAATCGGACATTTTCATTAATGGAATAAAGCTAACTACGCTCTGGGACACTGGAGCTACTTGTTCATATATAAGCCCTAAGGCAGCAGCGAAGATAGGTGTAGAAAAGAGGCGATATCAGGTGAGCGTACCCGTTCACATGTTCGACGGCTCGGTGAGTGTCGCTGGACCCATCACCGAGTTTGTCGAAGTCGGATTTAGTTTGACGAAGGACGCCGAAGTGCGATCTGTTTGTCTCGATGTAACAACGCTCTGCGACGCAGATGTTGTGATAGGGTGGGATTGGATGAGGAAGGAAGGGGTTGTCCTTGATGGAAGAGACAACTCGGTGAAATTTCCCATCCCAACCCCACCAAGTGCGGCGAAGTTAGCGGCCATAGGGCTGCCGACTCTGACGGACGCGATAGACCTCCGCGGCAAAGATGAGCTTGAAGAGCTGAGCCCGGAGGAACAAGACGAGTTGTTCCAGGTAGTTCCTGAACAATACCACCAGTACATTGACGTTTTTAATCCGAAGAAGGGAGGAGAGACCCTTCCCCCTTCAAGGTCCTACGATTTGAAGTTTGAGCTTAAGGAGGGGGCGAACCTTAAGGTCGCCTCCCTCTATGCTCAAGGAGAAGATCAGAGACGCGCGCTGAGAGACATACTAGATCGCGAAATCGCCGCTGGCCGAATTCGGGCAAGTAACTCGCCATACGGCTCACCAATGTTTATGATACCGAAGAAAGCCGAAGGACAATGGCGAATGGTCATCGACTATCGAAAACTGAACGAAGCGACCATACCAGATGCCTACCCTCTCCCTCTAATAGGTCAAATTACCGAAGAACTTGGAAAAGCAAGGTATTTCAGCAAACTAGATCTAATTGGAGCATACCAATTGTTGAGGGTGACAGAGGGACATGAACACCTGACGGCGTTCAGGACACAGTATGGTATGTTTGAATCTCTGGTTGTTCGTGATGGGCTGCGAAACGCCCCCGCGGTCTTCCAACACTTCCTAAATGAGGTGTTTAGAGAGCTACTAGGGAATGGAGTCGTGGTCTACATTGACGATATCCTCATTTATGGGAATACGTTGGAGGAATTACGAGGAACTACGGCGAAGGTCTTTGAGGTACTGCGGAAGGCGAGCCTGTACGTGAAAGCTAGTAAGTGCGAGTTCGAAAGAGATTCGGTGGTGTTTCTGGGTTTCGTGGTATCCTCTAAAGGTGTATCGGTGAACCCAGAATACATTGATGCCATCACTTCCTTCCCACGTCCTAAGAATCTACGAGAGTCAAGGGGATTCATTGGAGTTGTAAGCTATTACAGGCGCTTTGTCCCCAACTTCTCGAAGATTGCTAGACCTATCAATGACTTGACAAGGAAGGAGGTACCATTTGTATGGGGAGTCGAACAGGAGTCAGCCTTCAAAGAGTTGAAGGCTAGGATGTGTACTGCGCCGGTATTAGCCCATTTTGACCCTACATTGAAGACGATATTACAGACAGATGCGTCGTTCTTCGGCTGGGGGTTCATAATTTCGCAGATCAACACGGCTGGTCAAGAACACCCGGTAGCTATTGAGTCTGGTGCTTTCAACACAGCTCAGCTGAATTATACGGTAGGAGAAAAGGAGTTCCTCGCTGTAGTGGAGGGTTTCAGAAGAAGGAGACACTTATTATTGCAGGTAGAAACCACAGTACTTACCGACCATCTAAACCTTACCTACTGGATGGAGCCGAAACAACTCAGTCCTCGGCAAGGTAGGTGGGTAGAGGAGCTAGCTAACTTCAGGTTTAAAATGGTTTATCGGCCAGGAACCCAGGCAAGTCTTCCAGATGGATTATCTAGACGGGCGGACTATCATTCCGGGAAAGGAAGTACCATGGTACAAGAGAGCAACCTTATCCAAGGTCTGCCGAAGTTCGACGAAGTTGACGCCACCACGTCGGAGTTGCGTCACCTCCTTCGAGCATTGCAAGGGACAAGGGAGGTAAAGGAAAATGATCTTGTGGACCCTATGGATCTAGTACTTGGAGTTCAGGAGGACGAAGACATAGAAGGGGTCAGAGAAGAATTATTAGGAGTCGTTTGCGCTGAGTGTTCTCATCCTACGTGTAACGATAACGTGCAGGAACCAGGATCAATCACCGAACTACGCCGTAGTTCGCGGTCTCCTCTAATCCTTCGTGGGGGGTGGAACTCAAGAGGTTTCCTCACATTCGACGATCGCATTTATGTGCCGAACTACGCCGATGCTCGGCTGAAGATCATGAAAATGCGACATGACTCGGCCTTAGCTGGTCACCCAGGTTCAGCGAAGACCCTTGAGCTAGTTCTAAGGGACTATGTCTGGATTGGAGTAAGGAAGGATGTTGAGGACTACATCGCTGGATGCGCGGTATGTCAGAGGGCAAAGACTAACAGACAGAAACCCCATGGAGAGCTTAAACCACTGGAGGTAGCTACGAAACCTTGGTCTAGCATCTCGATGGATTTTATCGAGGAGCTGCCAAATTCCCATGGATATAACTCCATCCTGGTAGTGGTGGATCGGTTGACCAAATGGGCCATTTTTATCCCGACTACGACGAAGTTAACCGCAGCCGGCCTATCAGAGTTGATATTGGACTATGTGGTGGCCCAGCATGGGTTGCCAGAGAATATAGTATCGGACAGGGGATCGAAGTTTACCTCCAAGTTCTGGAAGAATTTGACCGATAGTCTCGGAATAAGACTACATCTCTCTACTGCATATCATCCACAGACTGACGGACAGACCGAACGAACCAACCAGTCTTTGGAACTGTATCTTCGAATCTTCACCTCCTATCAGCAGAACGACTGGTCAAAGCTACTCGCTCGAGCTAGCTTTGCTTACAACAACACCCAGCACTCTGCGATAAACAAAACCCCATTCTATGCGAACTATGGATATCACCCTCGTTGGGCTGAAGAGATAAAGGCTAGCGAGGTCGAAGTGCCCGCTGCTACGGTGGTGGTAAAAGACTTGACTGAAATACACAAAGATTGTATCGAAGGAATTGAGAAAGCTAATGAGAAGTACGCCGAAGGATACAATAGGAAACACCGGACTACGCCGAACTTCGCGGAAGGAGACCTAGTGATGCTGTCGTTAGAGAATATTAAGACGAAGAGACCAATGAAGAAGTTAGATGTTAAGCAAAGTGGGCCGTACAAGGTAGTACGGCAGGTAGGTTCTCATGCTTGTAAATTGGAATTACCAGGAACGATGGCAGGTATCCATGATGTATTCCATGTCTCCTTGCTCCGTCCTTATCACCCTCCAATATTTCCTGGTCAGCAAGCTGAGCCACCTGGGCCAGTAGAAGTAGACAATGTGGGAGAGTCTTGGGAGGTAAAGGATATTGTGGACTCTAGAGTAAATAAGAGGTCAGGAAAGTTAGAGTACTTGGTGGAGTGGTTAGGTTACGAAGGAACAGACGATTCAGTATCATGGGAACCAGTGGAGAACGTCGATGGAGCTGATGACATATTGGCGAAGTTCCACGAACTTCACCCTACTAAGCCGAAAGAAGGGCGACTGCGAAGGGCTAGGAGATAGAACGTACTGCATACAACATAGGATTACAGCTACGTACCGCTCACTTGTCCTTACTCTTACCCTTACCTTTTCCTTTTCCTTTCTCCTTCGAACTACTCGGTCCCGCGGGATTGGTGTGGAGGCTACCGATGACCGAAGGTAGATCGAGAGTCTCAGACGGGAACGCAGTAGAGAGAGAAGCATTCCATGCCCGATTCATAGCCCCGAAGAAGTCACCGAAGTCCTGGACATCTCGAGCAGCTTGCATGCTCGGAGTCCTCCACAGAGAACGTATGGTCCGTAGACACTCGAAGGGAAGACTGAGGAGGTCGAGAGCAGCCTGGGCGGAAGCTGGGACACGAGAACTACTACGGCGACCTAACCAGTCAAGGGACGGTGGTGGCTCATACGCCATAGGAGTGACTAGGAAGGGGGTGTCGAACAATCTTCGGCGAACATCGGCTATCTCAGTAAGGCTTCGGCGAGAGACGTCCGCTAACCTCGTCCTTGCTTCGTCGTCCAGAGCCCCAGTGTTGACTACATCTACTAACGCCGCAGTAAGATTGTTTAAAGCGTTAGCTTGACGAGAAGAGAAGTCAAGCAGGAGAGATGTATCATTTCGGGCGGCCTCGAGCTGAGTAGTGAGACCGAGGACGAGAGAACGATAAGTGGCGAATTCCTTTTCGTCCTCAGGAATACGGACGTCCAGGGAGATACGAGGGTGGACGAGGGACAACCGGGGAGCAGAGGGACCAGCACGCTGAGTATCTTCACCTTCCACATCACCATCATTGAAGGCAACCTCCTTCTCTTTAGATTTCCCTTTTGATTTCTTTAAAGAAGACTTCGGTGTCTTCTGGGAAGCAGAGGGAGGGGTGACGGGAGGGGCCGCCGAAGCGGCCGGAGGAACAGAAGGACGCCGACTTCGGGTGCTGTGAGCCGGAGGAGAAGCTACCACTGGAGAGGACGGACGTGGCGCCGAAGGACGAGAGGCCGAAGGACGGGAGGCCGAAGGAGCAGAGGCCGAAGGAGCAGAGGCCGAAGGAGCAGAGGCCGAAGGACGACGGCGACGGAGGCGACGGGCGGAGGTCCGGCGAAGTACGGCGAACCGACCGGAGAGACGAAGGAGGTACCCGCGAACGGGGGACAGACGCTGGAGTCTGAGGAGGGGGGAAAGGCGAAGAGTCGGAGGGACGGGGCGGGATGTCCCGAGCAGAGGAGACGGGACAGAAGGAGCAGGGGCCAGACGTGCATGAAGCACAACGGAGGGCTTTGTTGTGTGGCCTGACTGCCTTGAGACAGGGCCAGTTTGGACGATTATACGTGATAATCTCACGTCTACTAATTAGCAGGAGTAACTTCGGCGTAGAACGAATAGGTGGACTCACCGGCAACGATCACACGCTTCGTCAACACCAACCGCGATCCAACGACCAGGCTCAGACTTCATCTTCTCCCACAAGTACTCTTCTTCCCGCAGTGATCTCTTCACCCGTTTGGGCGAAGGCTCCCCTCTGGGAGAAGGGGGGGGAGCAGCGACGGGGGCGGCGGCAGCAGGACCGGCGGCGGCGGCGGCGGGGGCGGCAGAGCGGGCGATGGCGGCGGCAGGGCGGGCGGGGGCAGCAGCGGCGGCAGCGGCGATGGCGTTGGGGGGGGGGAGAAGCCCGGAAGAGGAAGAAGAAGAGGAAGAAGAAGAAGAGGAGAGGGAACGGCGTCGTTTCTGGCCCACAATTTGAGCAGGGGGAGGGGCAGGAGCGGCTGCGAGTTAGCAATGTCTTGGAGAGCTAAAGAACAGATAAACAAGGCCAAGTTCGGCGAAGGTGTGAGAGGTTGGACGAAGAACTCACGCTCAGGACTATCTACGTTGTTGTCCTCTACACTAATCACCTCCACATCATCATCCGGGTATTCTTCTAACTCGCTTTCACCCTCACTATCGATCCTACCCTCCCCATCATCATCATCCTCACTTTCTTCGGTGTCGGGTCGATCACCCGACTCCGAGCCCCCACTGAGCGAGTCCTGGTCGGAGGAGGACGGAGACTCACCAGGACGAAAGGCGGGCGTCCTACGGCGAGGAGTGGCGGCAGGAGGAGGCCCTCCAGGAGAACCCGTTACGGGGACGGGAGAACCAGCGGAGGGAGAGGCGGAGCGAGGGGGCGGGGCAGCGCCAGACGGCTCCCCCAGAGAGAGAGTGCCGAGGCCGAGGGAGGAGACTTGGCGAGATCTGTCGCCGAAAGAAACTGAACATCAGCCAAGTTCGGCGAGGTAGGGTGAGTATCGATGAAAACTCGATGAAAACTCACGAGCAGATGACACCATACCACCAAAGTTCCTCATGGCGGCGAAAGGGCTGGGTGTAGGAGTAGAAGGGGCCATGACGTTAAGATATTTAAAAGAGAATAAAACTCGAGGCGATGATTCAAGGTAACAAATCTGTTTTCTAGGTAAGAGAGATAGAAAGTTTTGAAAGCAGATGGGAAAAAGAGAGAAGCTCGACGAACTGCTCAGTATTTAGTATAATCAAACCTAACCCCTCGTCGTCAACATGCAGCAAACTTCGCGTTTCATCAACAAAAGGCATCGCAGGGACGATCAAAATTCCCACGCTATAGTGTCTCATCTCAATATAAGCGAGGGTTACTTCGACAAACAACGGTGTTGTTCGGCTGCCATTCAGGAAGCGTGTCTCACCTACAAAAGACACAGGGCTTCTTACGGCAAACCTCGACGAAGTTAGGGGAGTCTCATTGTCGGGTTCTGGAGTGAAAGGAGGCCCAACTACGAAGTGCGGCGCAAAGAGCAGAAGAGTGAAGGTTGGTCGTGGGGAGGGAGAGAATGGGGGTACTACGCTGCTAAGTTCTCTTGCCACGACAGAGGTGTAATCGCTCACGAGGACGTTCACGGCTAAAGAAGGGGGCGACTGTCACGAACTACGTCGTGACACCTCGATTACTCCACCAACAATGACCCTCCTTTGGCCATCAAAACCCCATCACGCCTTAACCTCTTTACTCTACACGTAACTCAGGACTTCTGACACCAAGTACGGCGAAGTTAGACGGAGTTAGGCTAAGTAGGGACAATGGGAGCAGAAGTACGGCGAAGTTAGACGGAGTTAGGCTAAGTAGGAACAATGGAAGCAGAAGTGCGGCGATGTTAGGCGGAGTTAGGCTAAGTAGGGACAATGGGAGCAGAAGTGCGGCGATGTTAGGCGGAGTTAGTCGAAGGAGGAAGAGGATGGCCGAGGGCTCGGGGAAGTTGGACGAAGTGCGTTGAAGTACGTCAAAGCGCGAGAGGGTTGGATGAACGTCTAGGAGGAGTAGATAATATTAGCTGAGAAGATCGCTGAAGTTCTTCAGCGATCCTTGATTGTTGTCAGTAGTGAAAGACAGATAGAGATAGCTATAAATCAAGATACATCGCCATCAGTAGAACAAAACCCTAGTTAGAGTAACTACGCCGAAGTACGCCGTAGTTACACCCCTTTCGACGTCTGCGCCCTCCTGGTTGGGTGAGACATCGACTCAGAGCGTGAAGTTAGCCGAGGTTCGTCGACCGTCGGTCTATTAAGAAATAGTTGTTCGACGGTCGTGACAGTCTGAAGGTGAGTCATAATAGAATTTTACTGCTCAGCTAATGTTTTAACAGCTGTTTGGCGACTAAGTGGTAATCCCATGCATGGCCACTTCCCTCCGGTGGAGCGTCTTCAGCTCCATCTTCCAGACGAAGATCAAGTGCAGTTTGTACCTGAAGACGAACGTGCAAATCTACCAGAGGAACTTCAGCGCAACAGCCGGTTATTGGGGTATTTCAAAGCTTGCGAGACCTATTCAGAGTTACTCCGTGACAAGATATATGCCGATGTACCCGAGTTACTCTGTTGGCACACCAAGGAACGTGCTTGGAAGCCTCGGAAACGTGGAACAGCTATCGGGAGAGTGTATTTTGCCGGTCCTCAATCTGGGGAGCTCTATTATCTGCGACTTCTGCTCTATCATGTTCCCTGCCCAACATCTTTTGAAAGTCTCCGTTCCGTTGATCATACTCTGCATCCGACCTTTCGAGCCGCCTGTGTTGCCCTTGGCCTACTTGATGACGACCGTGATCTTGATGAATGCCTTACCCAAGCTGCAACATATGCCTCTGGATCTCAGCTACGTCGACTATTTGTGATCATTTTGGTAGAAAATCAACCCTCCAGCCCGGCGGACCTGTGGGAGACACACTCAATGGCGTTGAGTGATGATTGTGTTCACATGCTTCGGCAGAAGGGATGGATGGAGAACCCAAGTGTGGAGGAGCGGCTCTCCTACGCGTTACATCTCCTGGGGGGTTTGCTTGAAGAGAGGGGGAAGAGTCTGGCTGGGTGTTATCTACCTGAACCAACAATTGTGTTTCCGGAAGACAATGATAGCCGCATCATAAACGAGGAATTAGCTTACAACATGCGAGAATTGCAGCAGACCAGCACCCTCAACATGGCCCTTGCAAATCCAGAACAACAGGCAGTCATCAACGATGTAGTTCAGGCAACCAGGGCTCGGACATCCGTGTGCTTTTTCCTTGATGGTCCAGGTGGTTGTGGCAAGACATTTGTGGAGAATACGGTAGCAGCGGTTTTGCGAGGGGAAGGTGACATTGTCTTGATGGTTGGATCTTCAGGTATATGTGCAATCCTTCTAAAGGGTGGCCGTACAGGTGAGCCGTGTTGATTTCCTTGAGTGCAGAGTTGACACACAGCCCATTCCCGGTTCAAAATTCCAATCGACATTCATGGCGACTCCCAGTGCAGCATCTCAAAACAGAGTGAACTTGCAAAGCTATTCTTGCGTACCAGGCTGATCATATGGGATGAGGCGCCCATGCAGCATCGACACTGTGCAGAGGCAGTAGAACGCATGCTTCGGGATGTGCGGGGATCTGAAGAGCCATTTGGAGGGGTGGTAGTGGTATTTGCAGGAGACTTTCGACAATGTTTGCCGGTGGTGCCAAAAGGGAGTCAAGCACAGATCAAGAGCGCATGTTTGACCAGCTCACGTCTGTGGCAGAAGGTAAAACGGCTCAAACTTACTATCAACATGCGGCTTCAGAGTGCAGAGATGTCTGATATTGAGAGGGAGGAAGCAAGTGGGTTTGCAGAGTGGCTTCTCAGGGTAGAGGATGGTTTGGTAGATGGGGAACAGTCAGACGCTTTGAGAATACCTCTGGAATTGCAGGTGGAGTCAACAAATGAGTTGCTGCAGCATGTCTATCCCAACCTGGCTCAGAGCTTTCCGACAACAGAAGCTGCTCTTCAGTACTTTGCAGACCGTGCAGTTCTTGCTCCAACCAACACCGAAGTTGATGAGTTGAACAAGACCCTCCTTGGCCAGCTTAGTGGGGAATCTCGGACGTACCTCAGTGCAGATTGGATCGTGGAGAATGACGGTATTTCGAACCCGCGTGCTCAACCCTTGAATCAGCAACTCTGGCCAATTGAATATCTCAACTCAATCACAATTGGCGGATTCCCTCTTCACAAGACAGTTGTAAAAGTTGGGGGAACAGTTCTTCTACTGCGTAACTTGGATCCAGCTGCAGGTCTTTGCAACGGTACTCGGATCTATGTGACACGTCTTCTACCAAATGTTATTGAGGGGTGCATTCTTGGGGGCGACTTCCATTCGAATAAGTGTTTCATCCCGCGTATCAAACTCAACACAGCAAAATCCTCTAACCTACCTTTCACCTTGCGTCGTAGTCAATTTCCCATACGAGTCGGTCTTGCTCTCACAATTAACAAGGCACAAGGGCAATCTCTCGCAACAGTCGGCTTATGTCTCTCAAAGCCGGTATTTACCCATGGTCAGCTGTATGTTGGTCTCTCTCGGGCACGCTTCAAGAACGGTCTCAAGGTTTTGCTGGAGGATTCAGAGGAGGGGAGAAGAGGTGAGACAAAGAATATTGTGTATAAGGATGTGCTCTTGGCAGCCAGGGCTGCTTAATATGTAATGTGTATAGGTTTGCAGTTTAGATTAGACTTATAGTGTGTAGTGTATAAAGTGTAAGTAGCCCCCACATGTGGGGAACTGGGGCGTAGAGGGGTGAATTGTAGTGTCTGGGTGGGGGGGAACTGGGGCGTATGCTATGCATGAACTTAGAGAAATTCGATCTGCATGGTTCAACTAGAGAACTGGGGCATACACTAAATTCATCTTAACCATCTGCAGTTGCTCCCGTGAATTTCACGGGTTGGAACACTAGTCTACTTACAATAACAGATTTACCCTCGAGATAAACCACGTGGAGACAAACCACGTGGGGTGCGGCGAGGCCCGCAGGGTCAAAGCGAGACGATAGGGGGAGGGGGAGAGAGAGAGAGAGAGAGAGAGAGAGAGAGAGAGAGAGACTAGAGAGAGAGAGACTAGATGTTCACAGTTGCACAAGTGAAAAGTGCGGGTGAGAGAGAAGAGAGGAAGAGAATCCAAGGGTCCACAAAGTCAGCTCGAGAGGCGAGAGACCGGGCCTGTCAATTTGACAGGTTGGCACGCTAGTATTAACGAAAAAGAAATCATTAATGTCTACAGATCTACAATCTATCATCTACGAAAAATACAGCTGAGCAACCCAATACCCAAAATGACAATTCACAGCTATAGATAATTTTGATAGTTCTTGCCGACCAATAAATAATGAACTTTTCAAATTACCAGTGAGGTGGGGGAAAGTTCTTTTCTAGGGGAGATGAGAAAGAGAAAATGTAATCAGACAGAATGTGAAGCTTGAATTGCCGGTCGGGTCCGGACAAAATCAACGGCATTGCGAAGTTGTTCGAGGAAGATGAACATGCAAATTGTATTTGGAGTCAGACGAACTGTTCATTAGCCCACACTTACCTATCTTTCACCTTTTGCCTGCCCCCTCACGTTAGAGTCACAGCCGTCAATCACAGAGCATGTGCTTTGGACGAATATCGTTCGATTGTGGCATGGGGTATGACATGAAGATGGAGAGGAAAAGAGGTGTGACTTGTACTCACTCCACGCTGGTAACCAGCCCTTAAACATTACTCTCGGACCTTCATGTGTCAAAGCTTCCACTAACAAAGCCACTGGACCTCGACCACAATGAGCATTCATAACCCTACTCCGGAGAACATCGGCGGGAGCACAGATAGTAGTTGCTACTGTTCCTGAGAAAGCGGAGGCGACAAAGTGAAGTGGGATACCGTTGGTCATGAGGGATTGTGATAGGAGAAGATCCTTGAAGAAATCGTATGAAACGAGTTGGGATGCGTTCATTAACGTTGCACGGATCTTTCATTTAGCAAAGAGACAGTTTTTTCTATACTTTTGACGAAATGACCTCCATCCCACCCCCTTTCACCTCAAGATATACATACACCTATGAATCGAATGGGCGGACACAGAAAGACGTCGGTTGGTGTTATATGAACTTCCCGACACAGGATATGGACTTTCTTCAATCCGGATCAAGGTTCATCATCGCAGGATAGAGAGAGTGGATGTTATAAGATATTGAAGTGTAGAATGCGGTGAGAAAGACACCAGAAACAACTCACTGTATTAGGGACCAAACCACGAGCCAAACTACCCACCCCGCCTTCCGACACCATCCGCCATAATCCATGTAACGCATTTCTGTAGTGCACCCTCTGCTCTGGCGGTTTGGTAGGATCCGCCACCATTCTCACTAATATGATATCTCCTTATCAGTTCCACTCCCAACATTACTTTGCACCTCACTCACCTGCTGGATTACCCGCTATCCCTCCTAACGCTCCAGCACCACTTGCACACAAAACCAACTCGCTAGTCCTCAATTTCCTCCGACCTGAAGTCTCAGCACTTGGTCTGATTCCAGGAAAGAGCTTACCTCCATTTGACACGGACGATTTCAGAGCTTCATACGCCCCCAAACGTGTGACGCTATATGTCATCTGTCGGAAGATGCTCGCTGTTAGACCTATGTACAATCCTCTAGGACCTTCCAATCAGCTAGGTATAAGGCAAAGGTACAGGCGAATTGAATCAGAGCTCACCTGCTTGATGTACGACTTCCCGAGCAGCTGTGAGAACTCCTGTTCGAGCAGTTGTAGTTTGCATCCGACTGAGCTATCAGTCATCAAATTGCTATGAGGAAAAAGTACAACTTACACTCTCAAAACGTCCAAGGGGTGAGTACAACATGCAGCCACTGATCGGATCAGTCACTTTTTTCGGCCCGGTTTGATCATCTAATTTCTCTCCCCGTTATGACATCCCCGAAGCCGGTGACATCTCAGCAAAGACCGACCTCAAAGTCGGATAGAGATGACAGGACTTCTATGAATGTGTAGTGGATGGTGACCAGAAAGAGATACTCACTAGAGGCAGCAGCACCTGTTACCGAACGGCCGGACCGGGATGGCCGAGAACGACAAGCATATGGAGCAGTAAGACGAACGTGGGGGAGGATGATCAGTGGGGGGGCATAAGCGTAGAGAAGATTTTGAAAGCATGGCGTCAATGATAAAATCCTATGTCATAATTCAAAGACCCACCTCCAAGCCTAGTCGCATAAGTATTTCGAATGACGAGAGGAATGAAGGACTCACCAGAAGGGATATTTTGGAGAGCTTGACATGGTCTTTCCAATATATTTGAGTCGAATTTTTTTCTCAACTCGTAGAAACACAGAAGAGGCCCTATCGCCTCGTCTATTAAGTCGTCGTCAGCAGTGAACAATGACGTCTGATATTCCCAGACACAATGTTGAGATGAAGTATTGTAGAAGTCGTAGGAGCGGAGTTGTAAGCGGTGGATTTTTGTTGAAAAAGAAAATTCGGTCAGAGCCGAAGATGGCCGATCTGCCTTTCAGCCGGACACGGACATCAGATACATCTCCGCCTCCTCCCCCCACCATCACCCAACCCCTCTACAGTATGCTTTTGTTGATGCCTCGACTTCTGGCGATCGCGAGGGGTGGGAGAGACATCATGTCCATCTTGAACACTTTAGACAGCTATGTGAGGTCATTAGCACAGCCAATCCATCCATACTTTCCCATCGCCCCCCTCGACATCTTCGGAGCGATGCGTCTGTCTTCCGTCGTGGACTGGTATGCCAGAGGAGTATTCGATGCCACTCCCAATGATGGTGAAAAGACCAATCAAAGTTTCAAAAGAGAACAAAAGTCGAGAGCAAGTCTCTTACAAGAGCTGACAGGGATCATGGTGATTGTATTTGGCGGTGAGACTTTTCTAGGTAAGTCACATTCGTTTCCCCTGACGTTGATTGTCCTACAAGATTGATTGCTGATGGACAGGTCTCTGTACCGGTACCCCACCTTCTTGGCTTCTTTCACCCAAAATCCCTCTTCTCTTTAGCTTGATACACATCTTACAAACACGTACACCTCTCCGACGACTCCTGCCCCCGACACCTTCTCTCACTTGGGAATTACCTATCGCCATACCTGACGCTATGAGTCGTACCCTTCTCCTCACGCGATTTTCCATCGTTCCCCTTTTACATTCTCACCCTCTACCTGCCACACCAACTACCTTACTGCTCGTACCGTTCATACTCGCCGTACCCTTCGCAGCGATTGTATTCACCGGTCTAAACTTTTTCTCTCCAACTCCCACTTGGACCGCCCCTGTCGAATTACGACCGAAAGGATGGATGATCATGGATATGTGGGGTGCGATTCTCATTCCTACTGTCTTCCTATTTCTTATTGGACCTGTACAAGGGTGGAATTATGGACTAGGAATGAGAGAAGACGAAGGGACGATCGTTTGCATGATGTTACTAGCTACGCTGGGTATCGCTCGCGCTTTGGTCAACCTCGGGCCCTCGAAGGAAGCCTGGAGAAGTATGTTGGGTTCATCATACACTCGTACCAAGACCGAAATCTTAAAGTCTAAGAAAGAATTGTAGTTTGGGAGAAACCATGAACATGGTAGATGAATGGTTGAGATTCAAATTACCGGCGGCAATGGGGACCCCGGGTGTTATCGGGCCGAGATTCCGCATTTACTCCATCTCACTCATACCCCTTCGATCTCTTGCCCCTCTTTTCCTGCCATTCTGTCCCTCATGTCTTTCGTGCTAACCCCCAAACGCTATAAAAACTCGCGGCAGTCGTCTGTCGGCACCCGGTTATACAACTTTTCTCAGCTCAAGAGATCCCCTACATGTTCAGAGCCCCGCGCCGGCGGTTTGCCGGACTATACAAAGTCTACCAGACACGGACTAGATCACCACTTTCTGCGTCTACAAATCTTTCTCTCTCTTCATCGTCTTTTCTTCATCAATCATTTCTTTCTTCATCCAACAACTGTAGTAACAACAATATCAAAATGGTCGTTGAATCTTACCGCACGGAATATGGGAACGTTCTCGCCGACTCTCTTACCCCGGGTCAATTGAGTTCTTCCAACCTCTTTGACGTCTCTGGTCAAGTCGCTGTTGGTGAGTCACTTGAATTCCCTGTTTGCTTTGCGCATAGCTTGTGGTAGTCCACTGCGCCTTGCTCCTCTACTCCGTCCCCCCATGTAATAGGATTTCTCGAAAGGAAGAGGGAGAGGAAAGCGATGGACAGGGTGGCAATCGGCTCGATGGCAGCTTGCTGATAATTCAGTCACCGGAGGTGGTACCGGTATCGGTCTCATCACTGCCCTCGGTCTCGCTGAGAACGGTGCCAAAGTGTACATCACCGGTCGAAGGGCCGATGTGGTTAATGCTGCTGCGGAGAAATACAGCCCCAAGAAGGGAACCGGTAGCATCGTCCCCGTTGTTGGCGATATGAGCTCTAAAGAGGGTGTAGATGGTGAGTCTTTTTCCAATCGTCCGATAATTCCGGAGCTCGAAATGTCAGCGCCTCCAAGGTCATGTCAGTGATACGCAACTCCGTACTGATAATCAGCCCTTAGAGCCGTACTTGTCAAGAACGAGAAATACGTCAACGTCCTCATCAACAATCACGCTATCCAAGTCATCGGTTTGAAATTCCACGAGACAGATGGAACTGCTGAGGGTATCTCCGCCGCCGTTGATGCCGTTGAGAGCTTTGAGAAGTGGTGAGCCAACTTGTCCTTCACCCTTCATTTCCCACCCAACACAGCCTGCCATCTCAGTCGTTTTCGGTGAAACATCAGTCATTGACGACGATATCTCCTCAAGCTCTCAATCACATAATCACACCATGTATGCCAAGAGCTAGTGATAGGACTATGAAAGGTATATAGTACTGACATTACAGGACTGAGATGTACCGTATCAACTGCGCTTCTTACTTCTTCACCACCATGGCTCTTCTTCCCCTTTTGGCCAAGGCCGAAGTTGGAGGGAAGAAACAACCTGGTAGCGTGATCAACGTTAGCAGTATCTCTGGTTTGTGTAACGATTCTCAGGGTGGTCAATTCAACTACAACGCTTCTAAGTAAGTTCTCTCCTTGCGATCCTGATCGTTGCACCCAGCAATGAGATGTCTTATATCCCGCGTCTCACCATTGTCCCAGGGCGGTAAGAAAATGAGTTTCGAAGACTGATCAACAGGGCCGCTGTCAACCACCTTTCCAGCATGATGGCTGCAGAATTCGCCGAACGTGAACTTGGCGTTAGGGTCAACACTATCTGTCCTGGTCATTTCCCCAGTGTACGTTTGTCCCCCCTTCCTCCCCTTCTCCCTATCACTCCACCAAAGTTCATTACCAAGTCACGAAATCCCATGTTGTCATATTCTTTCGACTAGATCGTTGTGCGCACCCGTGTCATCTCGTCTGAGCGGTGATGCTACCTTCAGTCAATTCAAGCTTGAGAGATTGTGAATTCCCATTAGGAAGTGAGACAAATACTGACGAAAAAGGGTATCAACACCACTAACCTGGATGAATCCCCAGAGACGAAATACCAGTTCGCTCGTAAAGAGATGGAAATTCCTTTCGGTCGTCCTGGTGCTGCACCGGAATATGTCAGATTGGTACTTAGTATCGCAACTGTGAGTCTTTGGTATTATTTTTCCGTCCTTCTCCTTCCCATTATCTTCATAATCCCCTCATCTCCTACAACACTCCGGAAGGTCATTATTGGTCAGATCGTCATTTCAACTCCTGGATTTCTCGACTGTTTAGAAGTGTCGTGGTGCAAGATGTGGAGTTAGGAGCTGACAAATAGAACACATACCAAACTGGTACTCTTATCCCTATCGATGGAGGTTACATGACCAAGCATTAAATTGTCTGGTCTAGGGTATCCCTTCAGATGGTGAGGTGATCTTGGACAGTGTTCGGTTTTCAGGCTTGGTTGATTGCATGCATTGGATTGACACATTTGGATCAAAGATTACATTGTCTTTTGATAAATGGGAGCAAAGTTTTTCTGTGCGTCAATCCAGAGTCCTCATTTCTGACTATAATTCGAGTACTAGTATATACGAAGATGGAATATGGGGTGATTTATACGAAGATGGAACATAGAGTGAGCTCACTTCCATTGTTCGCGACACTATCTCGTCAGCCTATCATCTTCCATTTTGATTAGTTCACTTTTGGTATATCCGTCACTTTCTCAGGTGAGAGTGCGAAGTGAATTCTAATTGAGAATAAGGGTAGTAAGAAGATTTAGAACATTGCCAGGGATAGGAATAGAAAGAGAAATGAACTGTCAACGATCAGGTGCAGAAGAGGAAGAGGGTATAAGGTATAAGGTCAAGGTTCAAAGTGAAAAAAAATCAAATTAACCTGTTGTGAAGTTTTACCTGGACAAGCTTTATCCCAATCTTTCTCCCCATTTTGTCTAACATGATCAAATACCATAGCTTTATCTTCCTGACTCCATTTCACAGCTGAACCCCCACCCCCTCCTCCTGCTCCTCCTCCACTACCTTTACTTCCACTACTAGAGTTTGGATGGTCATATGGTTTCTTCTCTTTTTTAGGTGTACGCGGTGATTCCGATTTGACGCTTGGCATCGTTTTTTTGTGTAATCACACAGTACGGTACTCTTTGATGTTATTTGTCAAGACTGGTAAGATGGAGCCAAAGAGTAGGATTTATGGGTATGGGAATCTTAGAATGAAACTGATACTGGAATGAAACCCAAGGGAAGATAGTCGTCAAGGTGGCTGAATTTACTTGACGACCATCATCAGTAATCCTTTCGGTTATTCTTGAGGTTTACCTGTTTCAGTCGTACATAGTTACGCAGATCTAGTGACGTCGATTGATCCTTGTCCTTTGATACCGTATCGACCAGTGACTTGGAAGACTCCTTTATATAAGTAATTTCAAGTGTTTGACAACAACATCATTACTCGTACTGAACAACCAACAATGCCGACAGCTTGGACAGCAGAAGAAAGAGGTTTATTATTCGCCTATGTTGAAAAGTACGGAGCGGGAAGTTGGACCCAAGCTGGGTTACATGTCCCGAGTAAAACGTCCAAACAGGTATGTTCTATCCAGTTGCCCTATTACCATACACGAGTAATCCTGAAGGATCATACTGCTTGAAGAGCGCATCTTAGCTGTTCGTCAGACTTAGAATGAAGGAATAATCTTTCGGGGATTGATCTCATATTGGTCTATGTTTTGATGACGGAGTTTGTTGTGTAGCTGAGATGGCTGACGAGATAGTGTCGAGATCAATGGGTGTAAGTCCAGAGATGTTTCATCACTCTATGGGGTATTGTCACTTTTCAAGGATGACACCGCTGACTTTTCCAGGAGAGTCTTGGCGCCGTTGATAAGGAAATCTTTGGGGGTCGCATGACTCGTCATATTCTGGTGCGAGTCAGGATGAGGAGATTCTCGTAAGACCGTATATTTCGGTGGGTGACATCGGTGAGAAGCAGAGGAGGATATATTAGAACAGAGAACGTATGAAGTGCGGACGAGTCAAAAGCAGATGTTGACATGAATGATCGTAGTTGTGTTCGTAACGCACTTCCTATCTCGCTATAACTTCGCTTTGGTCCGAGGACCGGTGACGGCTTCTTTTTCACGCACTCTACGATGTCTCTCTCGAAGTTCTGTTACCCGGTTGAGTTCTTGCTTTCCCACCTGCTGAATATGTACTTCGTCGGGCCCCTTTCCGTCAGCTTTGACCACTTTCAGCTTCACAACTACTGAAGCGGTAGGCAGATATGGGCGGTTTCCTCTGTTTAGTTGATATTCTTCACTTGTCGTCGAGTTTGTATATGGGTAAGCAATGCTGGGAGACGGAAGGAGAAAGACCGACTCACGTCCGCATATTTGAGTGTTCGTATCTGAGCGTATAGATAAGCCAGCGGGGTGTCCTGTGAGATTCCCTCAGCTCCGTGGATCTGCATAGCTCGATCGATGATTCGAAGAGCCATGTTGGGTACTATAAACTGCGTGTGAGTGCATTTCTTGCAGTTGCGCATGAGATTCTGCAGGGCTCAGATGAGTAACAAGAGTCTGCAAGGCAGTCAAACCCGTGAAGGTGAAGGTGACGAGAATTGTGAACGCTCACCTTTGCAACCCCAATTTCCTTCCTCGCAGCCTTGGCTCCAAGTAGATCAATCTCTCTGGCAGCGGTCAGTACCAGCATTCTAGCTTGATTGATCTCCGCTCGACTATTTGCGATGTCTGATAAGATCGTACCTTCCCGTCAGCTTACGGAGTAATACGTGTGATACGTACCATGATCTTTGAGTTGTTTCCCAAAGGTCTTCCTCTGAGGATCGGATACTCTTTGTATCATCAATCCCAGAGCTCTTTCCGCGACGCCCAACGCTCGCATACAATGGTGTAACCGTCCGGGTCTTATAGATCAGCTTGACCCTTGTTTTTCCCACTTCAAGTCTGAGTCTCGAACCGTTTATAGAGTGATGAAATCTGAGACTCACCCCAATCTCGCTTGGAGCATTTCAAAACCCCTTCCTAATCCTTGCCTCCCACCTAAGACGGAGGTGTCCGGGTCCAAGGAAACGTTATCATATATCACCTCGCAGTGTCCCTCGGGAGCATCATCATACCCCAGAATCGTCATCGGTCTGACTACATTGACCCCTCGTTGACCTGGGTCTACTAAAAGGAGGGAATGTCGTTGATGAGGAGGATTCTGAGGATGGGTCACGGCTAAGACAATGTGCAATCTGTTTTGCGGATTACCTGCACCTGAGATCCACTAGTCTATCAGCGACATCGTCAGAGAATGTGAGACGATAGCTTACCCACTTGTGACCCGACAACATGAGTGTAGAACTGGATTGTGTAGCAATAGTGTTGTGGAGGTTTGTAGCGTCGGATGAGGCGACTGTCCGTCAAAACAATATCGTAGAGGGTACAACTGTATACAAACCTCCAAATTCGGTCATGGAGAAACTACTTCGGATCTCTCCTTGGAGCAGAGGTCGTAGGTACTTGTCTTTCTGTTGTGGTGTCCCATACATCGCCAAGACCTCTGAATTATCAGCATGGAACAGAGCTGTGCAAAGATCGATGGGCAGCAGTAGTGATGACGGGACCACACCCCTCACCCATGTTTCCACTATCCGGCGCCATGCAGTTTGTCGCCTGAGGTGCAAGCTCTAAGCAGTGTCCCATGATCTCAGCCATAACTGCATACTGATCCTTCAGCTTCTTTAGCGTATCCGTAAAATATCGCTTACCTCCAGATTGGTCAGACCCTCTCCTTGTCCGTCAGGTCCAGAGTCACCTTGGGGTAACCCAAGGTTCCACAAGCCAAGCTGTTTGGCCCGAGTCTGAAGGGTGTGGACGATAGGTGGGATTGTCTTCCATCTTTGTACTGGATCAGTAGGGATTTGTGAGTGAAAGAGAGCTTCCGCGGGTAGGCAATCATCCTCGACGAAGGAGATGAGTGTGTTGAGGGTGCCTTTAGCCCGTGAGGAGAAGAGAGGTTCGATCTTGATGATCAGTAAGTACACGGCTGAGTACGCAGCATCAGATACTGACCAGCGACCAAGCCCCTGATGGGAGATAGTCGAGTACGAGTACCCTCTCACCTTTCATGTCTCACAAGAAAGTGAGCCCGTACAGGATGTCAATTGTCTGTGTAGTAGTGCGGACAAGGAAGCCACAGATGCAGAGTAACGTGTCGTGTCGTCATTTTGAGCCGAGAACTAGGCATGCCAATCACTAGTGCCTTTTGTCTGTTAGGCGCCTTCACCGTGGTAATATACAATTCCTCTCCCAAATACCTCGAACAAACACTCACCATTTATACCGTGATGAATGGTTCCACAATGCGGGCCGAATGACACAAATAGTGCGGAGAAGTGCGAGCTCTGATTCTCGCTAAGTTGCAAAACGGAAACGAAGAGGCAGTATGACTACCAGATGCGTCGTCTACAAAGCCGAAAAGCTGGTATGTGAAACAGACGACACGATATAGAGAACTGAAGTCTGGTGTATATCACGAGAGCATGGTACATGAAACGGCAGTCTAGTAAAGAAACGGGGAGATTAGTAGACAAGCCGGTGATGTAGGACGCAAAGTGGCACCCTAGTACCCAAGACAAAGAACCCGGTATACAGATGGACAAGTCATGGATACAAAGTGGAGAATTTCAAAAATTAATGGGGTAAACCGGGATCCCTAGTCTACAACACAGGAATAGGCGAGAAATGATGCACGGGACAGTCAGGTCCTACGGTGTGTCGTATTACAGGAAGATACTTGTGCTTCGCACGCGTCATTGTCATTGATGGGAGTGGAATGCGGGGCTCCATTCCGATTTTTTGGGGAGAACATCATGGATTTCCGGTGGGCAGAGGGTTGACCGTATGCAATCCCTTCTCAACCCCTTGCAACGCACTTAAACCCCTGCTCCTCCTCCCATCTCTTCACCTTCTTCATCTCTATCTCTTCTCTCAACAACTCGGGTCGTGCAAGGCAGACGGCCTCACCCATTAAACATCTTTCTCCCCTATCGTCGATCCCCCGTTGACGATCCGCTTTCGACGGTCAAATCGACGACCAGGCTTGATCCTTTCACACCCACCTCCGTCTTGTTTCTCGACACGCGCAGTCGTCGCCACCTGCTCTACCCTCAGTCATCATGTCACACTCACCATCGTACCCGTTGACGCCGACGTCAGAGAAAGAGGTCATGTTCCCTCATGTCGCCGACATCTCTGATCCCGCGTATTCACCTCCCCAAACGCCTGAGCAAAAGCCGATAGAGCCAAAGGGTGAGTGACGCTCTCTTAACGACGTGCGCCGAAAAGCTGATGTAGACAGGTCTGAACGCTCTTCCCGGTATACGTCCCATCCAACCCACCTTCATTCCTTCAGATGCCAACATTCCGGACAATTACGTATCCGACACGATCGCCCGGACAAAATACCTCCCGCCGGTCACTTGGAAGAACCTTATCTGGAACATCCAATGGATCTCCTTTTTGGCGTTGACTGTCACCCCCTCTCTGGCCATATATGGATTCTTCACAGTCCCCTACAACCGCAACACGCTTATCTGGAGGTGAGTCCGAATTATCAGGCGTACAAGGGTGATCCGGCTAACGCGGGTAGCGTCATCTACTACTACATCACTGGTCTCGGCATCACTGCTGGCTACCATCGTCTATGGGCCCATAGGTCATACAATGCCTCTGTACCTCTTCAATACTTCTACGCTATCGCAGGAGCAGGTGCCGTCGAAGGCTCGATCAAATGGTGGTCTCGCGGTCATAGAGCGCATCATCGGTACACTGATACGAAACTCGATCCGTACTCTGCCCACGAGGGTTTCTGGTGGTCTCACATGGGATGGATGATCATCAAGCCTCGGGGCAAGATCGGAGTGGCCGATGTGTCCGATCTCACTCGCAACAAGGTTGTCCGTTGGCAACATAAATTTTACATTCCTTTGATTTTCTTCATGGGGATGATCCTCCCTACAATGGTCGCCGGACTTGGATGGGGTGATTGGTGGGGTGGATTTGTCTTCGCCGGAGCTGCTCGTCTTTGCTTTGTCCATCACGTGAGTCATTCATGTCACTTGGGGTTTCAACAGCTGACATCTGCAGTCCACGTTCTGTGTCAACTCGTTGGCCCACTGGCTGGGTGAGAAGCCTTTCGATAACAAGCACACTCCTTGCGATCACTTCATCACCGCACTATGCACCATCGGTGAAGGCTACCACAACTTTCACCATCAATTCCCCATGGATTTCCGTAACGCGATCAAATGGTTCCAATATGACCCTACCAAGTGGTTCATCTGGACCATGTCCAAGCTCGGTTTAGCGACACATCTCAAACGTTTTCCCGATAACGAAATCAAGAAAGGTCAATATACGATGAAACTGCAGACATTATATGACGAGGGACAACAGCTCAAATGGCCCACATCGAGCAACGATCTTCCCGTCATTTCGTGGGAAGAATTCAAAGCGGCTTCGAAAGAAAGGTCACTCATCGCTGTTCATGGTTTCATTCACGACTGTTCGAGCTTTGCGAACGATCATCCCGGTGGCGCTCATCTTATCAAACGTGCGATTGGGACAGATGCCACGACGGCATTTTTTGGAGGAGTGTATGATCATTCAAATGCCGCTCACAATCTTCTCGCCATGATGCGTGTCGGTGTTCTCGACGGGGGTATGGAGGTGGAAGCTTTGAAACAAAATCAAGATGCCGTCTCGGTCGCCTCTACACCTTCGCTCAGTTCTTCCCCCTCTTCATCCTCGAACGATCTCGTCTCTCTCGCCGAGGATGCACGATACGATCAATTGCAAATCCAGTCACAAGGCCGCCACCCTAAAGCGCCGTTTGGACAACCGCAAGCTGCGGTGGCAGATCGGTTCACGTTGTCTGTACCACCAAGCGAGAGACTACACATTTCTTTGACGGTACCCGAAATACGACCAGGCTTGCTTAGACGAACTCGCACGGGTAGCCCATTGGAGGAGTCGAGGGCGGACGTGACTCACGAGGTGGACGCGCTGTTAGGTAGGGACTAGGAAAGGCTTTGGGTTTTATTCGAAAGGAGAGAAGAAGATATGTGTTAAATTAGAAAAACAAACCAAGTAGAACAAAGACTCATCATAGACGTCTGTACGACTTTGACGGAACCTGTTTCATACACATGCACTTAGTTTATACGACTTGCTCTGGTCTTCTTTGATTATAACATTGCAGAGCGGTATAAGGAAAGAAGGATCACATGAATATGTGGACGGCCATGAGAGTCATCTTGAGTATCCGTGTAAAGCGACATGGAGGTGCATGTTAAAGCAGATGAGGTGATCTAGACTATATGGAGTGAGACGTTCAGGACTTAGGTGGGGGATCAAGTCTGAAGGACTTTGTCAAAGGTCTCCCCTCGGACAGAACCTCCTCTCATGGAAACCTTAACATTCTGAATGAAAGCATCTCGACTTCTCCGCAAGTCTTCCGCCGCTTCTACTCAATCAGCATTTCACTTTAGTTCATAGTGTATTTTAGTGATCAGTGAAAAGACTGACCTTTGTTCAATGGGTCATCGGGGTTTCTAAAAGTTCAGCTGTGGAACTGCTCATGTTGTATACCGTGACAATCCTCATGTGTGGAACAATGTCAATGGAGAAAACGTCAAACTCTTCTTTAGACACTCACGCCGGTACACATACAAGGTGAAAAAAGTACGTCAAATCACCTCAAAATGAGAAAACGTTAAATTTTCCCTCGGACACTTCTGCGGGTACACATACAAAGAAGGTTAAAAGGGTGTGAAAGAAAGAAGACTAGAGATGGGGGGGAGGGACAGAGGACGTACAGGAAAGGGAGGGGAAAAGGAGAACGGACGGAAACTTACGGTTCCAAGAAAAGATATTGTAAACCTATCATGACCGAAGACAAATTCAATACCTAACTCTCAGTTCTTGTTTAGTACCTCAGTTGATGAACTGACAGGTTTCCAATCTTCCCTTAAGATATTTCTACTTATCAGCTCCAGTCTTCGCCTCTTCCTCGCAAATACTCATGTAGTGTTGCATCAACGAGGGGGTCAATGAGCACGAAAGATGATGGGAGTCGTGAGCATGACAACGTAGATGATGGAAGTCATGGGTGGGCACGATAGATGATAAGCTTTGTAAGGTTGACAAGGTGCGTTGATCGGCTGATGAGTGGACAGGGGATAAGGATTGAGAAGTTGACAACTCACAAACAGACATTCCCTTCAAGATCTAAATTCGGATGATAGATTTTCTGAGTACAACGGACTTTAGGAGGATCATGTGGATAGTTTGGGTTAATGACGAAAGTGAAATGAAATTGACCGCCTTTATACATTCCTTAAATATTAGCTGATCCATTTTCTTCTGATCATTTGTCCTTTTCTCCTCTCCTTTTCCTCAAAGATGTCGATCTGTCTTGGTTGCATTTGGAAAGATAATGAATATCCTCGTTTGTGCTACCCCAACCTCAACAGCTTTCTCTCTTCTCAGTTATTTAGAGTCGCACAAATATCGCGAATCATCGGAGAGACTCCCTAGATACAGAGGGGGAGAGGGTGTGGAGTATTTCAAGATTTAGGCATAGGATTAGAGCACAGGGTTGAATGGTTGAGATATCCCGTTCTGATGAACAAGGATATATACCAGACGAAGGTAGTGGGGAAAGAGTAAACAGATGAACACTCACCCTCATCAGGAATGATAGTAAGTTCAAAATTGAGTACATCGGCAGGATCGGGGAAATTAGTCTTCATGGTTGATGGTAATTCCAATTCGGTGAGATCTATCGTGTCAGCTAGTCAAATGAGAGGGCTCGTCTCTCGCCACCCCAAGTCTCCCTTGTCTTGTCTGCTGTTCTTATGAAGTGTCCATTTAGCTTCTTTGATCCCATGGTCTGAGTGGAACATCTGACTTCGATAGATACTCCAGATCCTCTTTCTACCCTCTAAGTGATTCCCGTCGTTGACCTTCGGTTCCTTTATCACTCTCGTCATGCAGCCCGAAAGCGTAGTATGACTGTATGACCACCTACGTCACACATGCTTCCATCTTGAAACCACCTATACAACCCTCCACAATCCTCACACTCATACTTGTTCCCTCACGTTCTCCCCAGCTTCGAGCTCCAGGAGAAAGGCTGACAAACCAACTTCGTCACACGACCTTCAGACTATCCCACACACCTCCTTATCAACAATTGATTAGGGGGTGAAAAGCATATCAGTGAAGAGGAGAAGTACAGAGAGAGGGGAAGGAGTGCAAGTTGGAGAAAGATATCGAAACTTACCTTTTTGTACTCTCAATTGAGCAGCTGTCATTCTAGGTTTTTTCCTCGCCGCTGCCTCTTGATCTTTCTTGACAGACCATATCTTTCATCAGCCCTTTTCACTGAAACAACCAGACGCCCTTCGTCTGTATGTATCTCATGAACAGTGAATCTAGGGAGGAGAGCTTACTTTGATCATGCTGAATGTTGAATATGTAGTGTGAGGAGATGTAGTGAGAGAAGTGTAATATCAAGAAAGATAACATAAAATCGGATTCACCTCCACCTCTTTTCTCCTCAACTTTGAGGAACTTCCCTTTCCCGTTATCATTCTGTCCACCTTCACTTAACTTACCTTTCTCTATTTTATCTGAAAGACTACTAGCTACTAGCTAATGGCTGGTAGTCAGGCGAGGTAACGTAAACGCGGAATGTCACAAGATTCAGGACCTAGTACATGGCATACGGTGTAGGTCTTCCCTCCTTTCGACCACTCAAATGTCGGATAGTACATTTTTCCATCATTCCAAAGGCGTTCAATGTCGTTGAATGGTAAAGCTTCACAGATGTATCGGGCCAAAATTAGAAGATGATACTGACTACATAGAACTCTCAAAATCCCATTTTATACTTCTCAACATGCCCAAATAGCCAAAAAGGTATTACAAGTGGATAAAGAACAGAATGCTCAATTAGTAGAAAGACAATTGGAAGTTGAAGAAAATATATTGGTCGTGTAAGTCTAATATCTGCATCTCCTTGTATCTCTCCATCTGATCTCATTCCACTCCCTATCCTATTCTATCCTGGTATACATGTAGCTCTGACTGAGATCCGAATAGATGAACGAGCAAAGCTGAGAAGTTCATATACTCTGAAAGGTAAAATGCGCTGGGGGTTGCTAGAGAGAGAGGGGGGGGGGGGAAGAAAGCTGATTTTGGAGAACATACAAAACTGCTACAGTCAGATTACTTCGATTAGCGACAAATTCTTTCTTATCATCCGCAGAGTTAATCTCACGCGCCATGTCAGAGTTCGCTCCTGATCCTACCCTTCCTCGAGTGACAGATGATGAGTTGGAGAGAATACGTTTGGAAGCGAATAAAGGTAATTCTGGTGGGATAGAATTGAGGGGTGATGGTGTGGGAGCTGGTAGTGGTCAAGAAGTGACATGAAGATTATATATACCCTCTCTCTCTCTCCTTCTCTTTCTTTTCTTTCCGCTACATGGCGTCTGGATCCTCATATTTGACCATCTTACCAACCCGTCTTGAACATTTCAAACCTGCCTTCTCAGGAAACCTCCGGTACTTGAGGGTAAATATAACTTGGTAACGATGATCATGTCCCGTCCACTGGCCGAGCTGTGATGAGACCACATTGAGCTATCGACTAAATAGAGAGGCAAGTATCGGATGTACACTGACCAGATGAAGTCTACAAATGTTTATTCATATATGAACGATCATGATGCATATGTCTTGTAGGGAACCGATTACGAGAACAACTTGTTCACACTCATATTTCCCTCCGCATTCTTCTTCAAAACCTTCGCCACTGCCATTTCGAAATCTTCCTGTCCGACATATTGTCTTCTCTCCCTCAACGCATACATACCGGCTTCGGTACAGATACCTCGGACTTCAGCACCGGAACAATTACCCATCTTCTCGGCCAGGGAGCGGAAGTTGATACCTCTTTGCAGAGACATCTGTGTGTCAGTCGTCTCCCATCGTGGCCTACTTGTAATTCATATGGACTTGCGATACGTTTCAAAGAGATGATGAGATTGATACGTGTGGCGCACAAAGGAGGTCAAGGAGCAAAGCTTACCTTACGAGAATGAATTTTGAGAATGGTAATCCTCGCTTCAGGATTAGGAGGGGGAAATTCGATTTTCCTGTCGATTCTTCCTGGCCTCAAAAGAGCAGCATCCAAGATGTCTGAAGATTAGCACCGCAGATCGACTAAATCATTCTGACTGACCAATTCGGTTTGTCGCCATGATAACCTACGTATCAGCAAATGATCCGAACGCGAATCATCTTACTTACTTTGATATTCTTAGTAGGCTCGAACCCATCAAGCTGATTTAACAATTCCATCATCGTTCTTTGAACCTCTGAATCCCCCTTTCCATCACCTCGCGAGCTTCCAATACTATCTATCTCATCCATGAAGATGATACTTGGCGCATGTTCCCTAGCCATGACGAACAATTCTCTCACCATCCTACTTCCTTCTCCTATATACTTCTGTACAAGTTCACTACCTGACACACGAATGAATCGACAATCTGTGTGATGTGCCACAGCTCGAGCGAGGAGGGTTTTTCCAGTACCTGGTGGACCGTATAACAATACACCCTTGGGTTGAGCGATACCGAGAGCTTCGAATAATTCCGGATGTTTGACAGGAAGTTCGATGACCTCTTTGATTTCTTTGATCTGTTTGTCTAATCCACCGACCATTTCGTAGGTGCTGTCGGGGACTTTCTCCACCATCATCAGACTGACTAGAGGATCGACCTTGCTAGGAAGAATAGATTGGAGAGTGTATGAATCTGCTCGGAGGGACACACGTAGGTTGGGAGTTAGAGAAGAAGCGGGGATGTCGGGGGAGAGGTCAACCACTAGGACATCAGGATGTACTCTCTCTCTGAATTTGGTATGGACGATAGACGACATCGCATCGAAGACGAAAGCGGCGCAGAGTGTGTCAAGAGTGGATTACAACTACCGGAACTCACCAAATTTCCCTTCTGGAGAAACCTTGACCAAAACCTTTTTCTTACTCATAACCTTGACGACCTCCCCAACGTAACTTCCGGGTTCTTGCAAAAGTTGCAATTCTTCTCTCAACAACCGTACTGCTCGTTAGCTTTCCTCATGTTTACACACGAGTAAACTTACCCCTTGTATTCAGCGCATTTCTCTGAGCCTCTAGACGACGCAGGTTCTGAGTTTTCTTGGTAATCTCCAATTCTGCAGCTTCGATCTTATTCTGATAGTATGTCTGACACATCAGCTCTCCACTCATCCAACGATCTGGTTTCCGGCTCAACGTCAGGTGACAGAAGTAGAAAGGGCATACCTTGATGGTACTTCCCGGAATGTGGTGCCCTTTGGGCATTCTCTGAGTTGCCACGGACATGTTGTTATGACTCTACAGTAGGGACAGAGAAGAGGAGACCTGAGAGGGGAGAGTTGCAGGCTTAGGAGACGCTGACGGCGCGCATGTCTGGTACCTTTATTGGATCCCTCCATTTAAAATGCACGGGTCGCCTATGACACCTCGGACAAGAAGGATGTCTGACGTCTCCTTCAACCTATAGCATATGTAGCATGATCATCCGGCATTCCCCATGGTATCAACGACATCCAATATGGCGAGTCTACTCTTCATATATCAGCGATACCAAAGAACTGACCAGATAGGCCAATAATCGTACTCGTGTTGATACTCACCTTCCTTCATCCCACTATGGCATTCTTCACCCTTCCTCACGGCCGACTTCACACCGTATACACTCTCGAAGGGAGGCATACAAGTCAACGCTCATCAGAACCTCCCTCATCCCGTGCCAAAAGACCTGCTTATGTCGCTCACCCGGCTAGTCAACTTGTATGTAGACCGTTTGGAGAGTGCGAACCCTGCCCCAAAGATCAGGTCAGTATATGTCCCCATCCGTCTCTCACTCCTTATCACCTCATCCCCAAGTCCCAAGATCCCAAGTCTCCTTAGAGAAACTTGGGGAGCTTATCTCAATAATGGTTTCGTTTGGGGATGTGCTGAAATATAGCTCTCCCAACCCTTCTGCATGCCTTTCGGCAATCGCCGCTTACTTCATTGTATTCCTAAAGACGACCAGCATCGAGCACAAGGGACGACAGATGGATCACAGCCTGCGGGAGAGGTACCTGCTTGGGAAGCATGTGGAAAGGTGGTGAAGAAGGAGCAACGAGACTTTTGGGAATTTGTCGTAAGTCGGCTCCTCATTCCACGTCCCTCGGTGTTTCCGGTATCATAAAGCTATCACATAGAGACATCCGACCATACCAGAATGTATCAGGATGACTAAACGGTTTTGATGTTGACTTGCAGACCACCAATCTGCTCTTCCTCATCGTAGCTCTCACCATCCTTTGGGCTCGAACATCGGCATTGGCAACTGCACAGTATAGACAGTTAGCGGCTCGCATAGGTATTCCGGGTGGTTCATGGCGGACATGAATTCAACCATTTTGCATCCGGACCTGACATCGTCCTATTCGGCATCCTGACTGCATATATGATACATACATTGAGTTGTTCAAACTGTCATGTTGATTTGAAGTAATTCGAGGCTTTGATATTCTGTCGATTCCTATCATTCAGCTTTCAGTCCCTCTTTAGCCCTACATAGACTCACATGGCTCGTAGCTTCCTCTTCTCCTTTGCGAAGTCCACGGGCTCTCCCGAAGTAGATGTGACGTTGAGTGGCTGAGACCGAGATTCGTCTTTGTCTAGAACCGTCCACAACCAGTCGGGGTATTGGTCATCGGGCAAAGCTACGGGATCCGGTTGGTCTTTCAGTACTGCCAGCCCTGTGAGTTTGGTGCCCGCTTTACAGGAAGAGACAGCTGTGACTGTCAGCCAGATCTGACCATGAGGCAAGCGACTGACGCCTTTTGGGTGATTTGGGTTTAGCGGTCGGAGATGTGGTGGCGGAAGAAGAGGAAGCGTGGGGAGAAGTTGAGAATAGGAATCTGATCCGAGGCACAATGAGGATGTGGTGGGGTCGGAGGAGAGGTGTTAGTATCGATCTTGTGCTCATGATAACGGTTGTTTCAATAGACACTCGACTGCATCTCACGAGCAACTTTTGAACCTGGGGAAGGAGATGGTGACGTGGGATTTCACCACTACTTTCTTGTGCCTGAAAGGACTGATAATGACAATAAGAAGACGCGTCCAGCGCGCATGTAAAATCACTGTCATCGTCTTGCTTTTCAGGTCATACCACTGTGAATCATAGCAGATAGCGACCTATAGCGACATGGCAGAAGCATCCTCCTCAAACGTATCCTCCTACCCTTGTCATCTGGAAGGTATCACCAGAGTCTGTTTCTCCCCCGATGGCTCGTGAGTTACTCTTGGGTTCCTATCGCTGACATGGCCCTCCTTCTGCTTCGTCTCAACTGGTTCCATGACACGGGCTGATTTGCAGGACCATCTTCACTGGTGGTGCCGACTGTCTAGTCCGTATACACCGCGCGGATGACCCCGACGCTGAGCCTGGGTTCCATGATGATCATACAGACGCCGTTACCTCGCTCTCGTGCTCTGTCAGCTATTTCGTGCACTTCACCCTCATTCACTAACGGTCAGAACTCTTACCTCGTCACTGGGAGTGTGGATAACATCGCGAGGTACTTCTCATATCCACAGAATGAATTTCAAGGATACATCACTCGCTCATCCGGCGTGGCAATAAGATGGGTCGCTATGGACAAAGCAGGTGAACGTGTGGCCGTTTGTAGCGAGTGAGTCCATTTTTGACTACATCGTCAGCGAACAGAAACGTAAAGTAGGTAAATCACTGATCATAGTGATTTATTGGTCAAGATTGTGCATGTGAAAGACACGACAAGAGTGCAATTGTTATCCGACAATACCAAACCTGTCAGGTCTGCCACTTGGGATCCGTCCGGACAGTATCTGGTGAGTCCACCAAACCTGTTATGGATGGAGGAATGACCGCGTAGACAGCAGTCTCTTGTGATGGTAAATTGAGGATCTATGACACTGTTCTATCCACACCGGCATGTATCAAGATAGTGGATAATGTCATCTCGTCCTCCGAGCCAGAGTGAGTCCAAGGGTTTTCTCCGTCCTTCTCTCATTGCATGAAATGGGTTAGAAGTTGTATGCTAATTGACAGCTCTGCCGTGTCAGCCTACGCCGCTTGGCATCCCTCTGGAGCATATTTCGCCATACCTCTACGAACCCACGACATTGGTGTCATCTCCAAAAATGGATGGTCTAAGCAGCCTGCCTTTTCCTCTTCCGACGGACACAAAACGCCCATATCTGAACTCGCCTGGTCACCCAATGGCAGATACCTAGCCTCCTCTGCAGGCGAGCAAATCCTTGTGTGGGCGGAAGAGTCGAGACAAGTCGTGGCGAGATATACCAATCCCGTCGGGGCGATCTCAGGACTGGCGTTCTCACCTAAGACCAATCTGATCGTCTTCACTTCCTTAGACGGGACTTTCCACAGATGGAATGAGCCTATCCCGAGTAATTTTCCCTCTCCGGTCGTAACGGAGGCTGCACACGCCAAAAAAGTGGATAGACTATTAGACGATGATTTCGGGGATGACATGGATGATCTTGAGGACAAAGGGGAGGATCTAGGGGATGATTTGGTGGACGATTGGATAGTGGACGATGATGAGACGTATGCTAAGGAAGAAGATGAAAAGTGGGGGAAGGGTAGAACAGAAGTCGGTAAGCTGTCTCCTATTTGGCACTCCATGTCCAGCTTGCTGAGTTTTCAGTCAATGTCACAAAAGCTCAAGCAGCTTTCACTCCAGGTAGTACCGTCATGAAGAACAAGAAACGTTATCTTGGTATGTGTTCGTAAATCCTACTGAACTCGAATTGACGCAAAGGGTTCAACATGATTGGTGTTGTCGATGCTACCGACTTGGAAACTCATCATGTTGTCAATGTCGAATTCCATGATAAATCTTCTAGACGAGGGTACCATTTTCAAGATCATCACAAATATTCCATGGCATCCATTGGAGAGCAAGGAGTTATATACGCCTGTCCCGCTGACGGAGATCAACCGTCTCAAATATACTATAGACCATATGATTCTTGGGCGTCGCAAGGGGATTGGTCCATGGGGTTACCTCTCGGCGAAGAGGCCGTATGTGTCGCTGCCGGCGGACCGGCAGGATCTCTAGGGCAAGAAAGTATGGGGAGTATCATAGTAGCTACGAGCAGGGGGTTTGTGAGGTTCATGAGTAGTAGTGGGATACAAAGGTATATGTGGAGATTAGGGGAGGATGTGGTCAGTATGGTAGCTGGAAAAGATTCTGTGATTGTGATACACCGGGAAGGAGGGACAAGTTTGGATGGTAAGTCTTACGGTCACCTTGAACCTATGTATCAATCAGCTGATGGATAGGTTGTCAGAATCTTAGATATACATTGATGGATCTGAACAACTTTGAAATCATACAAGAAGGTCGAGTGCCTTTACCGAAGAAAACCACTTTAACATGGATTGGATTCACCTCGAACGATGTGAGTAAATTTCTTGCCCAACGGGGAAGTACGTTGAATGAGATCAGGCTCCAACTATGTTCGACTCAACCGGTTTGTTATCTGTTCTTGATCGGTTTCGACGGCCTGGTCAAGCAAGATGGGTGCCATTGTTAGATACGACATTATTAAGGAAAGAAGGTAGGAAAGAATCGTATTGGCCAGTTGGGGTTTCTGCGACTCACATGTCATGTGTGATTCTTAAGGTGAGCTCACTCACGATCGATACGTCATCAGCTGAAGATATAGGGAAATGAAAAAGAACCATGGTTCCCTCGACCGTTGATTCAGGAGATAGAGCTTCAAATGCCTTTATTAGGCATGGACAACCAACAGGGGAGATTGGAAGAAAGGCTAGTAGCAATTTCCCATCCCTCTCTCCCTCCCCTCCACCTCTACTCATCCACGAAGTTTGGGTGTCTCTCGCAGATTCCTCTAACAAAGTTAAACTCAGTCATCTTGAGTGTGACTCGTGTCAAGCTGACAAGCAGTATCATCAGAGGAGAAGTCCATCTCTCTCTCTTACGTGACGCAGTGGAAGAAACACCAGACGGTGAAATCGAATACGATATCAAAACACGTTCCGTCGCTCTTGATAAAGAACTTCTTCAACTCGTCCAAGGAGCTTGTAAAGCTGATAATCTTCAAAGAGCTTTAGATCTATCTCGACTTATGTATCTTCCAGGAACCATCGATGCCGCTGCTAAAGTCGCCGCATTCTATCATTTACCAGGATTACAAGAACGAATTCAATCCGTACGATTGGAAAAAGAACGTAAAAGAACAGGTGTGAAACGAACCAGGAAAAGTTTGATACCACCTTCTGAACATCATGTTTCTCCCAACAATGGAATGGTAAATGGGAAATTTTCAGAATTCGTACCTCGAGCAACTTCCAGACGAACGTTCGGAGGAGTTAATAGAGATTCTACACCTGCTCAAATGAGAGGGGATAGTTATGTTCCTGAAACTCCTGGACAGATGGAGGATACACCTCAACCTGTGCCCCCTCCGACAATGAGTCTGGATATGGATATGGGATCTCCAGGTGAGAAGAGAAAGAGAAAAGTTGGAATGGAGGAAGATGAATTCACGGCTCCTGCTAAGAAAGTGGAGGAATTGTCATTTTCCTCAGGTCAGTCATCGTTCCCAATTTCTGACTGGGTGAATCACCCTTATCTCGAACCAAAAGTTGAATGTTAGATAATGTGATGGGAGAGCGGTCATCGAAAGTGGTGTCTTGGTGAATGAATGAAAAGTGGGACTGACGAGAAGCACCGAAAAATCCCTTTGCGAAGAAAACACATGGTAATCCATTCGCTAAAGCCGCAACGGCCAGACCGCTCGATGCGATAAAGAGTACTTCGTTCTTTGACAGAGTGGATGATATCGAGGCATCGGGAATGACGAAGGGTAATTGTTTTACTTCTTGTTCTTACTCTACTTTCTTTGTTCTTTTATACCTTGCCTACTTCTGGGGGCAGATCCTCCACACCATCTCTGCATTCTTCGAATTCTACCCCTATCTGTCCTCCTCTCTCAAAGGTTCTTCTGAAATTAGTTCTGTCATGCCTCCTACATATTCATTATCTCCGCAGTCGGTCTGTGTCGCACGGTCCTTACCTCTCCTGAACGATACCAGAACATAAAGCATCGCTGACATTCCAGCAAAACCTAAAAAAGCAAAGGAAAACGTCAAACCTCATGGTCAGGGTAAACAAACCACTTTATTCAATACCGGCATGGAAAAACGTCCCGCTCTACCACATAAAACATCATCGACAGAATCAGAAAGTTTGATGTCTGATACTCCTCGATTACCATTACCGACCACTCTGACGGCTGGGGTATTGGAGGAAAGTCAATTACAAGATACGTTGACGGATGAAACACCTTCGGAAAGTATCGATATTGATTGATTATTCATTTTCATCTCCCTCTTTGTCATCTTTGTAGATCTCATAAGATGTGTAGTCTTTCTATGACGTGTTGAGTTTTGCTAAAAAGCAAAAGTGCAAGATGCAATAATGTATGCATATGTGCAATGATCATTCTAGTCGTATGTCGTATGAGTGATAATGATAAGGTATGGAGAAGGAATCATGTTCCAGGAAGAGGGATATCATGTACTAAAACATCTTTTCCTTGAAGAATACATATTTCGTATGCTAACATAAGCAAGAGTTGTCCGATAAAGTCGACCGCAGCACTCTGGATTGGTAAAGTGTACGAACTTTACGTCAGCTTTGCGTCAAAATGGCCATCCGCAGAATTCCTGAGGAAGACAAAGGGTCCTGAACCAAACATCGGATTTGAGACCTGGGCGAAGCGGTGACGATTCTTGCAATACGATATTGTTGATGAGTGAGATGAGTGGGATAAATATGACTCACTCAGGATCAAGATCTCTAGACCAGAAATACAAAGTAAGACCATGAGCAATACAAAGTGATATACCAGTCTGAACTATTAGCTTGTGATTTTACTGACGAACCTGAGGAGAATGAGTAAACTCACGGTGAGTGCATAAGAAACCCAACCTGCCCAACCAAGACTAAGATCAATCCATCCTGCCCAATCTACAAAAAAGAGGAAACAAGCTAAACATGGAAAAGCGAGGAAGAAAAGGGTTGTACCACCTTGTAAAGCTGATAAACCTCTTGGAGGTGAATGTGATGATGCAGAAGGATGATGAGGATGGAGACGGGTATGAAGAGATGTGGAAAGACGATTAGCGTGAATGGCACCGATGGAACCTGTCAATCCTTTTTGTCAGCATGAGGTTTGTCAATAGTTGTCTCAAACTTCGAGGCGAGGGAGAAGAGAGGGGAGTGAGGGGACTGACCGGTCATGGATATTGCAAGAAGAGCAAAACCACGATATTTACTGACTCCTCTATCCAACACCATACCCGTTCCACTTGATATGAGCATAGCTCCGATCTATCATCAGCCATCATCAAAGTATCTCGGGAAGGGAAGATTGAAGTGAATTGGACAGTTGATAATTTACCAGAGGTGCCCAACCCCCTTTAGCGACATTCTTTACCCATTCATTTCTCATCACCCTTTTCGTAAACCACGCAGCTGCTACTACCATCACCACCACAGCTATCAATGGTAATGGTGTATTCATCGTTCCCACCAACGCAGATCCCAGAAGAGCAAGAATGAATAAAGTCAAGAGATCTCCACCACAAGATGCTACAGGTGGAGTTATGTTATCTAAAATATCAGCACATAAAACTGTTCACCATTGCATGGTGAATGAGATTTACCTGGATCTACACCCGCCCAACGAGAAATAACAACAACGCTACTCATAAATGATCCAAGAACAGCAGCGCTTATACCTGCTGAACACATTCCAGTAGCTAAAACCATGGTCAATTGTTGCCATCCCGGTCTTGTGTATCCTTCTCGAAAATCTTGCTCTCCAACCGCTAAACCAGGATCACCCTCCACCAACGTCCCATTTCCAGATGTACCTACAGGTGGTGTATCACCCAATCTATGAACAGTCGCTAAACCAAGAAGAAAACTCAGGAATCCAGCTATGGCCGAAATGAGTAATGCTTGTAAACATAAAAGAGTGAGATTGGCCAATAAAAGTCCACGTCGGGTATGTCGTTTGTCCAATTCACCGATATTGGCTGAAGTACCTAATCGGGCGGACAAACACATTTCGATATTTCCATTCAGATTGCCGACCATAGGTACTAGGATGAAGAGTTCGTCAACTCTTCGAAAGACTGTCCATCTGGCTAGATGTTCTAAAAGTTCACCGGTGAAAACAAGACCGACTAGACTTATGAGAAGTGAAGGTGTAGCCTGATGATCAATGATTTTCTCTCAGAACCTCATAATCCTCCTCGAGATCATACACTTCTTTCTTGACAGACCTAAGAAGCTATCAGGCATATGTGGAAGTTGATATTTTGATGTAGGGGAGGACTTACTTCAAAAAGGAGTGATGAGAGATCCCGTAGTTTCGTCACCCCAGAACCCTTGTCAACGGTTCCCTCCATGCTATGTCCATTACTGAGCATATGATCAGTCTCTCCATCATCATCAACGTCCTCATTTCCCAATCCATGTGATACTCTTATGCCCAATCCCACATGAGGCGGTATCTCATCTGAGGCTCTCCATTTCCCCTTATCCCTCCTTCCCTCACGACTGACATGTAGGAGCTTCGAAGGACCAGGATCATCCTCTTCCATAGGTCTAGGACTGGCTGATGTGACGTACGCTCGAGTAGGCTCAAGCTCTATGTCTTGGGAATGGGTGGATAACGAGTTGGAGGCCTGATCGAGTGGGTCCAAGTGCGGGGGATCACCCGTGATGAGGGCTGCCAGTCGACGTGCTTGACGGGCGTGCTCGCTGAAGTCTCTCTTCAGAATCGGGGACATGATGGGATGGATGGAGATGATATTGTTATAGAGATCCCACGGTGGGAAGCAATGAGCAAGATGTAAGGGTGAGCTATACCCGTACTTATGGGTTAACGACCAAAGTGGTGGTGAGGGTGCGGCTCAAAGTGGCACTCCTTCGGATGTGGCGAATACATAAGAATAGCTACAATGGGAGTCAAGGTAAGCACTCCCAATGCAACGGTTGCATTCCTTCATTCCAGGCTCGTTCTAACTATCAAGATGCGTTTGGATGATGACCTAGTTCAAGCCAACCATCAAACTCACTCTTGAGATGAACCTGTAGGCCCATTCCCATCATGAGGATTGTTTGCCTGTGTAGAGTCTGTTCTCCAATCTAAGAGATCCGTAGGGTCTATCCTACCACCATCGTGGTTCAAGAACAGTGTCCAGTGCTCTGTCTCCGGCAGTGGCATGACGGTACCCAAGTGGGTGGGAAAATCGTATGCTTTGCTGACTTTTGGCTCGGAACCTACTGGTTGCCGGGAAACAGATGACATCCCGGGCCTCTCTGTCACTCCCGAGACGAGTGCTTGCCCAACACTTCCCTCGTTAGAAGTATGGACACCACGGGTTGTGATGTGATGGTCCAAGGTGTGGCTAGATAAATCCGTGCCATTGGGACGTCGGCGCTCCGAAAACTGCACATCAGTTCTTTACCTCAAATCATGGAAGATTCTCTCACGCAAGGAGTACAGAAACTCCCCCACGGTCCTCTGCGGTAACCACGTTCCTGGCAGTTGGTAGACATACCAGAGCACTTTACAATCCTTCTGAAAGTTGGAGGTAGAGGTTGATTGTGCTTTCGGCTGGATTTCTCTCCCTTGAACTTGGTGAGATGCGCTGTGCTGGAACGGCCCATAACGTAGAATAAACCGAGTGGGAGGATCACGATCCTTGAATCGTCAGGAAATGATGGGGAGTGAAGAGAGAAAGATGAAGAATCAGATATTTAAGATCCCCATGAAGGTCTTCCACTAAGTCAAATTTCACACAGACTCTTCCTGACCCTTCTTGACTGAATGATTTGATTCTCACCTCTTGCAGGGATGATCCATGCCTGTGTGACTTGCTATGAAATTTCGTTTTCCTGAGAGTGGAGGAGGAGAAAGGAAGGAAGGAATTTCATCTCCAAAGCTGTGCATGTGGAGCATACAATATCTCCACTTTGGGGACGATTTCAGACCCAGAACTTACTCTAGATTGATATTCATGGGAAAGGCTGATAGGTGAGAGATTTCAGGGGTTTCCACCTTGGGTTCATTCCTCCAACGGTCCCCGTCCGTCCTATAAGACACGTATTGAGTTCTCGTCAAGATGACGGGTCGTTCGAACCCGATGTTGAGGAAGATGGTCGGACACAAGAGACTGCCTAGTCTGAAGCTATCCAAGTACATGCGATGAGTGTAGCATCCTGCAGTGATTGGACGATTTCGCTAAACTGCTCGGTCCGACGACCACACTATTTCCTTCCAACAAAACAAGAATGATATTCTGGCCTTCGTACCATTCCGTGACTCGGTCTGCATATTTTCAGCCCTCGCTCTCCGAATGTTTCCGACCGTCTGAGTGGTCTTGTTCATTCTGGCCCTGTGACAATGACTATTCATAATGTTCCAAAGAGTCACCATCCCTAGGGAAACAGAGTAAACACCTTCATGGAGGGTGAGGAGTGGCGGACCACGAGGTACGGATTCGGTGGATGTCTCAGGAGCGGTGGTCCACACCATGATCATAGACGTCATCGCTTGGTCTGCCTGCTGTCACCACTGTCAGGGGTTGTTTTGACAAGTGTCACACCTTGTATTTGAGCGTTCACAACAAGCCTGAATGGTTGCAGCCCTCTTTGTCATCAATCACATCAAGCTTGTATAAGCAGAATGGAACGTACACATTTCGAACAAGAGTTTCCGAAAACTTTACTCCTTGTTGCGTCCAACACGCTGCAGTTATTACAATGGACCTGTTCTCTAGATCTTAGAACGCCGTGCTGTCTTGAAGTTAGGCTCAGTACGCATGTCTTGTACGAACAAGTGTGTACGTTTAGGAACTCCTAGAGCTGTGCGTATATTGTCAGGGTGAGAAGGTAGGAAAATGATGAGATAAGCACTAGACAGTTCAAACTCCAGGTCCTGGCTATTTTTTTCAGTCAATGTCAATCAAGCAAGAACTAAAATTTGGGTTTATTAACAACTCATACTATGCCTGTATCCTGCCGTTTTGGAAGTAGATGAACATATGGAGAAAGCATGCGTAGTACCCGGGGGAACAGTGACAAAAACAATGAGGGACAAGAGGAGAGGTAAAAAGAGATCTTTGGAAAGATCAATCACTGTGACAAGCATTGTTTGTGAGTGGGAAGACACATCATCAGGAAACATAAGTATGTACATTGCCCATGCTGTGACCCTCTTGTCACCACGACTGAGCACAAGGATATTGATTGTACAGTATGTGCGGATCATCTCTCAAAACCTCTGCATCTCTGTAATCAGTCCTAAACCCTTCACCTACGGCTCACTCCGTCAACCAAGCTGAAGGTCCTGAGAGCTAAGTAGACTCCGGCAATGGCCTATGATCATCTGTGGGATCTACATCATTGTCGGCAGATGAATCCGAGTTACAGTCCGGCTCTGCGCCAGCAGACAGTGAAGGGTTTGACGGTCCAGCAGAAGGAAGCAGACAGAAGGAAGCAGAAGTCCCGTGTGTGGAGAAGTGGAGGGGGGCGGTCCCTGTAGTGGTGGTGGTGGCCGACTGGAACGGTATTTTTCCACCTTCGCAAACGTGAAAGCCTCCGATGCGCTAGCAACTCCGTCATCAATCATTCTTGTACGGAAGACCTGCATTGTCTTATCTGCACATTTAGCAGGCCCAATCAGAGCTCATGAGTGATGACATACACAACGGTTGCAAAAGCTTTCGTTGCCATAAGGCCTCCCTCTCGATTTGGATAGGCCGTGGTGTCTAGCCCATGTTGTGACGCAGCCGCCCCTTCTTTGGGAGCTCTTCGACGGTTTCGACGATTTCAGCGACGTTGCACTTGTAGCCTCAGTCCAGCGAGCCATGATAATCTCTCTAAAGGGTCAGTAGGAGATGTATGTGTTGACAGGAGACATACCAAGTTTTTAGTGTATCAGCGAGTAGTTTACAAGTAGGATGAGAATGTCAATTATCTTTTAACCTACTGATGAGGCCTTCGTGGAAGATGGCGATGCAGGAAGGATAAAAAATATCCGTCTCTCTATTCCCTCCCTAGAACCACTCGTAACCACTCGTCGCCTCCACCTCGTGGGAACGGTACGCCTTCCTACACGTCATAATCTGACCAAGATGTGAGAATATCATACGTACATCTTGAGAGTCCGTGTGAACTCCAATGAGAAAGGTGGTCAATATCGATCGTGAGGAAAGAATGCAGATCACAACAATCGTTATTGTGAGTTACCAGGAACGATCACAAGTTCCTTCTAAATCCCCATTATCCCACATTGGGACCAAAGGATTCTTTCTTGACTCCTTGAAACTAAAAGCGCGTCGTCAAGGAGACTAAAACGACATTTCACTCGTATCATTCCTTGGGAACTTTTCGTTCATCCATCTTTGGAATTCAGGCGATAGATCGTTCGTACCATGGGTAAAGACCGTACTTGGGACTATTTGAGGTTGTGTTTGTTGGTTTAGGTTGTTAGTTTGTTCATGTTCAGAATCCACCTTCCCGTCAATAATGAGTTCATATGACATTTGTGAACTTCCTCCTTTGCCCTCGCTGATAGCAGGAAATTTTTCCACTTCCGATTGAGGCTCGCTACCACTGAAGGGTGTGGGGTTCAATATATCGGCCAAGGTCATATACGGTAGATAAGTTCGTTTCTTTCTCGTACGAACCGACGTTTTTGAAGATTTCGCTCGCGTACTTGTTTTGGTCAGTTGGAGAGAAGAAGATTGGTTAGAATCTTCGGTATCAAGTCGGCATGGTCTCTTTCTGTATTCGGTCATCTTACGTCTATGACGTTTCTCTTGAACAACTTCGAACTACACGTGCAAGCTCTGTCACATATGGAAAAAGTGACTGACGCATGAATCACAGAACGGTTTTGCCTTATAATGAGGACCTCGACGGATTCCGATACCTGTACAAGTGTCAGAGATCCCGACACACTTCTCGGTCCGAACTCTGCTACGGGTGGGAGAATCGATATTGGATGGGATGCGAGACATGTTCTTGTATTTAGAAACTTTCAGTCGAGGGTGATACCTTCTCGGTAGATTGATTGTGCGATGAAGGTTAGAGAATGGTCAATATGGAGGGAGTCTCTTATATATGGTTTGGGTCCATCTCGTGGTGCTGAAGGGTCTAGGCCTTCCAGAGAACGGCGGGGATTGGAAAACGAGTGGGGGATACATCACCCGGTCCGGATCTTGTTTAGACTTCCACTCAGCGTGAGCTGAGTCCCAGTCGAAGAGAACTAGAGAGTCGTACGAAATGATGGAAGACCTTGGAGGATGCGACACCTGTTCGTGAGTTTTGTCTGAGAACGGAGTCGTATCAGTCGTGTTCTCACACGCCTTCCATTATCTTTGCCTTCTTTAAAACCGAAATGCATGCACGATGTATGAACAACATTTCATTTTCAACCAGGTGGAACAATTCAGGTGGAGCAGAGTACCGATCGTGGGGTGGAATTTCGCATAATCTAAGGGCATGAAAGCAAATCAGAAGAGGGGGACATGAGAAGAGGATTTATGATAAGTCGAATCCGGCGCCGGATGTGATGGCCTGCAGCAGTTTTTGTCGGAGCACCCTCTCGTCGGTGTATTCCGGTAACTTGAGGAGGTTGAAGCATGAAGCTGAGATAAGCACAAGTCTTTGATATCCGAGAGATAGATCGTCGATGAAGAGATATGTCACTTACAGGCAGATGGCAGACGATCAGTATTGGTTCCGCTGGAATGAATACCAAATTTCGGATTGAGATTAGCGAAACCAAGCCTATGATCCAATCAGCAAGAATCTTTCATGTGCGCGACTTTGCGGAGAGGATGATAAGAAGGAAACTGACAGTGGGGGTCTCTCGCAACTGGTCACAAACTTCAACAGAGCTCTCCGTTCCTCCTCGTTGAATTGCCTGACCACCTTCCAGAATAATGGGACAGTCTCGTTATGTATGAATCCGGTGATGTTACTGTTCTCTCGAAGATCATCTATGTCAATCGGTGTCTCCTCGCCTCCAATGAGCTGTTGCAGTTCATGCTGATCGAACATCCTGAGCCCTACGTAAGTCAGTCAATTGATAGAGCATGAGAATGAGAGAGTGAGAAAGGCTCACACTTTTGGTCGATGACCTCAGCAAGACCATTGAAGAACGCCTTACTCTGCGCTGAGATCTGCTGGTCAAGTTTGTACTTGCAGACCAGTTGGATATCTATCACTCAGTTGTTTCCCTCATGGACCGAGCGATCTCCGGTGTGAATCGAAGAGAGAAATCTCACATTCATGTCGGTTCTCAGCAGTGACGGGAATCTCTGAGCCGCCCGGAACGAGGTCGACCGTTTGTGTAGTTCCAAACTCTAAGCATTAGCGAGTATCACGTTTTACGTAGCGTGGACTAACCTTGTTGAGTGACGGTGAAGTTGAGAGCGAGATCTTCTGGCTTGGGATAATTTTTGAGGACTGCACGAATCAGCAAGAGTATCTTTCATCCACATTCTCCCCTTGATTGAGATTGCGTATGTGAAGGATAGTCGGAAGGAAGAAGGGTGAGGCGCTTACTGATCAAACCCTTATACAATTCTGGATCTAACGAACTTAAGTCGTCCAAGTAACTTTGTTTACCTAGCCATTTCGCCACTTCCCATCAGCACGATTTACACTTAGATGACACACAGAACGTACGGAAGAACGGGGCGAATGAAACATCCACAAGAATACCTTCGTAGATTGCCTTCCCTAGCATGCGGCCGATCTTTCCATCAGTGCGTTTTCCTATGGTTGTTGTAGACACTCACGAAACCATACCATTGTAATTGGTGTGCTGTTTAACATTAGCTCCGGCAGGTACGGTGACGTTGACGCCACTCACGTTCCACAGCGTAAGAATGAGGATTCGGATACAAAGCATTTTGATCCGTGGCCAGCCATAATCCTCTTTCAGTGTCAAAGACTTCCTTAGAAAGGCTGCGAGTCAGCTCAGTCAAATCAAAACAAGCTCGACTGACTTGGTAAGGAATTCTTTGAAAAGACCACCACCATCTACACCTGCCTCTCTTTGTCCGAACCTATTCGTCAGATCGGGAACTTTAAAGAAAGGAGGACATCTCACTGATCAACGAATTTGATAACGATGGTACCTTTGAGAGCGGAACCAAGCTCGTTTAGTTGATCGAACCCGTCTTGAGCGAGATGATCTCTACGGATGGTGGCCTTGCCTGATCGACGTGAATATCTGTCATGTCCAAACTCGTGCGCGTCAGTTCTAAGTATCAGCCATACTGCGAAATTCGATGTGGTCTTGAGGACGGGGATTGAGTATGAACACAAGTGATGGCTTACATGATAAATTCTCGGAACACTTGCAACCGAATTATAAAAGGGACCGCCATGGGTAGATTGTTCAGTAGTCCCAATCGTGGAGAAACCCATGCCATTTGTCGTCTGCTGAAATGATGTCTCACGTCTGGTACGGGACGACCTTGTGGTTCTTGATTTGCTGGATCAAATTCGGCCAACTGAGAGTCTTCGATTCTATTTCCCTCAGTAAGTCTTTACAATTTGAGAATGAAATGACTCACACCGCAGCAACCACGAACGCTGGTAGATCGCGGGCCCCTGGCATGTCCCAGAAATTATCCGCCGTAAATTTCCTCCGAGCACTACGAGATTAGCGCAGAACAAGGGATAGTTCCGACCCACTTTCTTTCAGCCAGTTGAGTGACTATTTTGGTGAAAAGAGATCGATGGTGTTCGGTACCTCTTCCGATACTACTAGGATTGGAGGGATAGGCGACACCGCTCATATAACCCCAGTAAGCCAGATTGCGCCATACAGCCGACAATTCCATAACCTCGGGAATCGAAAGAAGATTTGCAGTGGAGAAAAATTCATCGTCCGGAGTGAGAACAAGATATCGAGAGTATAGTTGAGTCAAGAGTATCAATGGGTTTCTATCGCGATCTGCGTATTAAGCTCTCACATCACATAATATTGAAATATGAGATGAATTAGAGAAAGGCTCACTTTCGGCAAACTTGTCCCAGCATTTATAATCCGCACTGTCCGACCAACGTCCCTGAACAGCCTCAAACCACAAACGTTTGACAATCACACGTCCTCTATTTCCTGCGAGAAAGGTGTCAAGGATGAGCTCCCATTTGGCCGTCCCTCTGAAGGCATGTAGTAGTCCCAAGAAGAATGGTGATATTTTAGCCATTAATCCAGGCGGTGTGGTCATATTCACCGCTATAGCTTTATCAAATACGAGTGAGAGATGTTGAGGTGAAGCGAGAAGGGCAAGTCGGGTTGATATACTCGCTGGAAGTGGACTACGATTCGGGCGTCGTCTTCTGACCGGTATGGGAGCTTTAAAGGTTCTAGCTGCAGTTTTGATGTCTGCAGACTCGTCTTCGTCATCACTGTCTACACTCACGATAGGTCGATAGGTCTTGATTATCTTATCTTCGACTTGTCCCTCAACCCAAGGACCCCAACCCTCCCCAAGCGAGCCGAGGACCTCACCGGAAATAATCATCCAAGCCATGAACTGACGAGGGCCTAGACGGTTGAGAAGAGTGCCAGAAATACCAAAGAGAGCGAGGTTTGCCAGAAAATGTGTCTTGCCTATCTCGGTAGCAAGTCGACCAGAGGAAAGCCAGGATTGTCTCGTGACTGTCGTAGGGATGATAGCTTGGAAGAGTGGGAGTTTCTGAGAGAGATAAGTCAGAGCCGATAAAGGTAAGGCAGCTGGGAGGGCGGGAATGGTTAAAAGCCACGCGAGAACAGGTTGGCAAAGAGGAAAATCTTCGAAGAAAAGGTTTAAAGTGAATGGAACAGTTATAAGGCGAACGACGGGAAGTAAAAACGGATGTTTCTTTTTGGGAAGCTGAAACGTCAGCAAGACCTCAAACTGATAATGATGGAATCTTACAGTAACATCAATCAGTTTTTCCATTAATCTCACTAACCATTCTATGTATTTCGTTAACGCTAAAACGCAGACCAGCACTTTCTTGGTTTGGACCGGAAATTGCAACGGGGCGTAGGCAATTGGACTGATCAACGACTCCAAATTAGTCAACAAAACCCCCACCCATGCTTTTCTGACGATAAGCTTCGACTCAATGATCTCATGTGGAATTACTGACGTGGGTGTGCCGAAGCAGAGTCTCACAACCCCAGAAGAAATTGCGCCTATAATGAAAAGGTATTCAAGACCATTCCTCAAGGGTTGCAGTATCAATGGCAAACCCTTTTCTACCCATGTCAGTCATGTATCTCAAAGAGAAGAGTGAAGATTACCAACCGTCAGGTTTTATTCCTTCGGCCAGCCACGATCCGACAAACCTCGCCACTCTCTCCTCATCATACACCTTAGTACGTAATAAGAACCATACAGCTCTGGTCTGCATTCGTCCCCCCATAGGTCCCAACCGACCGGCTTCATAATCATCTAGAAGTTGCTCTTGCAGCTGTTTCCTGAATACACCGCCTCTCCATAGTTTCTGAATCTTGAGAGCGGCGTCTGCTTCCCTTCTCCGATGCTCTCGAGCGGCGCGTTCGGCTCGGACGTTGGAGAGGAGGGTGGAAGAGGAAGTAGCGGTCGAAGTGGAGAGATTTACACGGTTGTAAGGAGCATCGAATATGTCAGATATCTGTCTTTTGCTCATGTCGATCTGTGTATGCCTGTTAGGGAGGTTGTAGGGGTTATCAAGTGACTATGTAAAGCGAATTGGACGAGTAAGCGGTGGACCAAGGTGAGGAGGACCGAGGTGGAATTCGGACATCGCCGCCGGCCTCGCCTTCTGAGCTTTCTCGTACATAGGGTGCAAGCGCTACCATAGCATGACAAGGGAGGAATACAAGGGCGAATTTGATGGCAGATGCACATTAAATAGTTGTAGCTACTGGCTACTGGCTATAAGGCCTTGCTGAAATTCATGCATTCATCAGTATATTTCTTGACAAGGGCACCACATTCACATCCTCACTTCTACGAACTCCGACTCGTCGCCACTTTCGCCCGATACGCCATCCAAAGTTCATCGGCAAAGTTCGGATCATTCTCATTCATCAGCAAAGCTCATGGAATAATGAACGACTTGCCCGAAGGAGAAATATGATATGATTGATATATCCCGTTTTGTCATCTGGGTGCAGATGGGAAGGGAGACCATTTGATAAAACGGCGTTGGTGATGTCTTGCTGTATGGCAGAGGTGTTCGAGGTGGAAAGCAGTTGTTCTCTGGTAATAGGAATAGGAGATGGTTTCTTTGTCGGTATAGAAGCTGGGGGAGGTAGAGGTACCGAAACAGGTAATACGGGATTTTTAGTATATGCCATGATGGAAGATAGTAAAGCATCAGCTGTCAATGGTTGTGACGATTGAGAAGGTTGAGACATTGTTTCTGAAGTTGAGGGCACACGAGTATTGTCCATGGAAGTATTTGTAGTCGGTAAGAGGAAAGGATCGAGAGCCGTGACAGTTGATGGAGTCACGGTTGAAGTTGTTGGTTCGTCACGAAATGTCGATCGTTGTTTATTTTGAGGTAACATATCAGATAAATGTTTCACCATCCGTTTCGTTGGTGAAGATGTGACATTTTGTCCAGTATCAAACATACCATTATTTGTTATTGTTTTAGAGGGACGAGCCAACATTGATTGTAATAAATCATCTGCACTTTGTCCAGGAAACGAAGATGAGATTATCGCCGGAGATGCATTGGGTGGAGAAGGTGTTTCGGGTCGAATGGTAGGTACGGGTCTTGTGACGTCTTGTACTTGAGCAAAAGCCGGAGGAGGTATTGAAGGTAGAGTTGGACTACTTGAGAGAAGATTCGAAGAGGAAGTAGTTTTGGAAGCAGGAGTAGGTGATGGTGTAGGTTTAGAATGAAGGTTTGAAAATAATTTAGCAAGTCCATCTGGTTCTGGTGTAAGAGTAGATTGAGCTGAAGGAGGAGATGTGTTATCTCCTATCGGTCGTCTGGAATTTTCACCACATATTCTGAATTTGATCAATTGTTCTCTTATTTGGAATGTATGAGAAGAGAACGTACCGGATTATACCACTCATGAACGCTTGAGCTGCTTTTTCTCCTTCACTGAACCAGATACTTCGTCTCAGTCCTGAACATCAGTCTGACGCCAACACACTTCATGTCCAGGATCTCAGACGATGCGACTTTACCGATGAAAAGTAGGAAAAACAGTAAACCCACTTTCACCTCGTCTGGCAATGTGCATGTTATTCTGGTCGACGACAGATACTCGCATATCTCCTGGTGTGAGAGGAATTAAAACGTTCTTGACTGCTTGTCTATTGAGTAGGTATAAAGCATATTGTGGAGCTTTGTCTCTATTGGTGTTAGCCAAATCCACGTTCTTTCCCACGCAAATCCTTATCTTGAGCATTTCCAATCCATGTGAATTTCAACTGAAATGTGCTTGGAGCCATGGAGTGAGCCAATGATTATTCGCTTCAGACACAAAATTGGTCATGTCTGATTTAGGACATGTTATTCATGTTGAGTAAATCATGACTTTATGAGATAGAGGATATGAAAATTCATGTGAGGGGGGGGAAAAGATAACACTCAAAACCCACCGACGAACGATAAACATAGGTCCCTCCATTTTCTGTTTATCCCATTTTTCAGTACCCTCATCCCAATGATAAATAACACAATAAGTACTCGTCTCTAAAATCTCCACTACGGCGGTATCGTTCCTCGCTACAGTTCGAAGGTTTGCAGCTGATCGAGCTGCCATTCTTTGTTCTGACAATGGTGTGTTTGAGGTACTGGCTTGCAATGACATAATGTGTTATGAATATGTTTTTCGTATGTCGGATATATCGGTCTGTTAACGTAGATAAGATACGAGGACTGTTTGATAATTGAGAGAAGAGAGGGAGAAGGATTGGGGAAACAAGTACGACGGTTTGGATCATTGGGATGATGAAAGGAAACGAAGAGATGGATCTTTCTTGTTCCTTCTACGGTGTCCGGGAAGTCCCAGGCTGAACTTTCCGGAGTACCCCTTCCCTCTTCATCCGTGGGATCCACTTTATTCATTCTTGTGTCTCACTATCTCAACTAGACCTGTTCTAAGCTGCATAGAGGTGCTAGAGAGGCTCCTGGCACGCTTCTGAAAGTGTGCTGCTTGCTGCTTAAGAAGGGTATATCTACATTCACGGATCACGGAAGGGATCACTAAGTATGTCGTTGCTGGTCGCATTCCTTCCACTCACCTCTTCTCAGTTCTCCTGTCTACCTAGATCTGAAACGAGGTTGGATAGACTGCTCTACTTCCATTATGCATCCTCTTATCCCTCATTTGTCTTTCCAATTCCAATTGCGCGAGATAGTCCGTATGTGTGGAGAGGTGGAGAGGAGACAACTCGTAAGCTTAGTAGATAGCTGATTCATGGCTTCTCAGTGCCTTGCTAAGCAGAAGAATCAGCAGGATAGATTATCAGAGAGATAAATAGCTAGCTAGAATGGTAGAATGCATCTCTTTCTTTCTCTTCAATTGACTTTCCACATTAATATTGGAGACGTTTTCGGTACTGATCGCGTCTTACACGACTTGTGATACTTACTGTACACGACTCGTAAGCGTTTAGATGGATGACTCATCTGCTTATTCATTAATTGTTAAGTAGATGATTCAGCAGGATAGATGTCAGTATGATAAATAGGTAGATAGATTGACAGTATGCATTCTCTTTCTCTTCAATTGATTCTCTACATTGGAGACGTTTTCGGGACCGTCTTACACGAGTTGAGCCGCCATAGCCGCCGCATCTGAGGCCTTTCTTCTTCTCCCCCTATCTCCACCATTTCTTCAGATATGAAAGAGATCTCTTTTGTGGATGAAGCAGGAGAGATTCCTGTATATCATGCAGGTTTCCAATGCATAGATGGGACTAGGTTTGAGTCATAAATTTTGAATTTCTCTTCAATTCACGGAAAAAAACAACCTAATGTTGTTTTGAGAACCAGCCATGGCAGCTGCATGCATGAAATTCACCCACATGACGCCTACAGACTTTCTCTACTTGCAACAGGTGTTTTCAGAGCTCTAAGTAGCCTGTGAGGTGTGTAATCAGCAATTTTCGAGAAATGGAGGTTGGGAAAGGGAGGTGCCGGAGGGGAAGATCCGACCTGGGACTTCCCGTACACTGTATCCTTCTTGGTTTTCTGTCCATCCAACTCACTCCTAAGCTATTACATATATACATTCCTTTACATCCTTGTCATACTGAATACCGATTAACTCTCAATTGTCGACTTACTCAACTCGAATGACATAGAAGAGTCCGCCCAAGGAACCATGCATGCAACAGAAAGATTGTACGAGCAGTAGTCATTTATACAAGATGTTCACCCTCCGCCATATCTTTCGATTGATGAGGCCCATGAACAGAAACTTCTACACATCTTCAATTATTCTATCTCAAGCACCATTCACCCGGATAGAGTTGTCTCGAATACGTTCTCTCCTGCTTCCCGCACCGACAGAAGGGTTCGTTCTACCACCTCATACAGCTCGCAACCCTCATGGAGAACCAATAGAAGCGGCGGTGTTGATACCGCTCATGAACGTCGATAACCGGCCTCATATTCTTTTTGAAGTCAGGTCGAGTGGTATGAGGTCTCATGCTGGTGAAGTGAGGTGAGGTAGGTTTGTCTTCATCCGGTTTTTTATATCCTCAATCTTTATCACTATATACGCTATCCTCGCTCGAAGTGTCTATAAGTACCCTTTCCCTCATTTCTCTCCCCTTGGCCTAACCTCTTTGTCTTGCACCTGATTTGCCTCTCTGAACCAAACTATACTTCTCTCCTTTCTTTGAAACTTCGTTTAAATTGCTTTACCCTTGTCCGATAGTCTTCAGATACAATTTCCTAGACTCATCTCCAGTTATATTATTCATATATCTACAATCCACTATCTGCCCCCTCCCCAATTTCAGTACAGTTCAGTTGGCTAATGTCACGGCATCGTACATGACCTGACTCTCAGTCCAAATTGACTTATGAGTCCCCTCCACTGACGTCCAGCTTTCCAGGTGGGAAATCCGATCCTGTCAGTATCCCCCTTCTTTCGAGATACAAAGAGCTAATTTAAGACCGACTCATCATTAATCTCCACAGCTCTTCGTGAAGCTGAAGAAGAATTATCATTATCTCCTTCCAATGTTGAGATTTTGGGTTCCATGGGACCAGAATATAGTTTAGGAAATAAAACTCGTGTTTGGCCCATTATCGTGAGTAGTATTTCTTTCAGTTTACATTTCATGACTTTTTCATCTTGGTCCCTATTTACCGAATTGATTTCATACTTATCACCCAATCATCATACTCATTTCTTCTATCTTTCTTCCCGTCTACTCTTCTGACATTTCTTGCTTGAGTGTGTGTTTTAGACGATACTCGTACTGTATCACACATGATACACATCATGAAGAACATGACGTTCAATGGACATGATCATGTCTCGCACCACATCCCTTTTTTCACTAGTATCAAAGATCCCTGTTGTCATGTCGACAATAATCAGGGAGCTCATAATATTTAGGGATTCATCCATTCTCATACCCCTACACCCAATCTCGAAATCCCAATATCTCATCCTCTCAACTTACATCCTTCTCCATCGGAAGTATCTCAAATCCTTTGTATACCCTTATCCACAATATCGGACCCAAACAGACATACAATACATCATTTCCGTTTGAATGTCCATCGTCCATATTACAAGATTCAAATAGGAGATCTGACTCCTCAGAATGACGATTTGGAAATTTGGGGATTGAGCGGATGGTTTTTGAATAATCTCGCTTGGCGATTGAGATGGTGGGATAGACCTTTGGATTGACTTCTGTTCATTGATCCTTTACGAATCCTCTTCAAGTCTTTCAAGTTCGACGAAGACGGAGACAGACATGGAGTTGAGATGAAGATGACTTGAGAAGAGGGAATTTCATACGATTAAAAATGGGTGAAAAGCATATTGCCAAGAATTAGTACATTGGGAAACGTTGCATTGGGCATGTCGCATACAGAAAGTCAATTGAGGTATGCATGTTGTACAAAATGTAAATTCACCCTCCAGGGGATGAAATCAGATTCCCAAGATGATGATGAAATGCTAATACAAGCTTTGTGTATATACAATACTAGTGATATACAGTACAAACAATGTCAAGATGTTCACATGATCCTGAAGCTTTGTTTCTGTTTGTCAATATCGTATCAGAGGAAGACGACGGACACTCACCAAATAAGCATCACGTATCAGATCAGCCGCACTTGGTCCTTCGATCTTCATCGGCGTTGCTTGTTGGGCCTTGAGATCAGCACTATTTCTTTGTTCGACCTCTCTTCCGAGGCACATTTTTCACTTCGTCCAACACAAGAAATTATCTTCTGACTTTCTGTAGGAGTGAAAGAGGCATGTTGCAAGCTGTCTCAGAGAAGATTCATAGCCGAAAGGTGTAGTGTACAAGACCTGGTCCAAAGACGGACATGCAGAGAGAAGGGGTCGAGAAAGTAAGTAAGCAGAACAGTCGACCCACCTCAAAACACCCACTCCATCTACTCATCTCACTCGCAGGTGTAGAAGCTGTGATAGTTCGACTATCATCATCCGAATCATCTTCGTCCGAGTCGGAATTCCATTGCCATACGCTCTTTTCTAAATGTTCCACCTCTTCCCTCTCTTCATCATCATCGACCTCCATATCCACACAGCTGATTCGTTGATCCCCCGAGTCTTCGTAATTACACGTTAGATCCCAGGTTGGTGAACTTATACGTGATCTGATGTTGTCATGGCTTGAGGAAGACGCCAATGAGTTGTGAGAAGGAGAGGGAGAATTGCGGGAGAAATCATGAGAAGAGTGATGGTATGGAGAAGAGGACGGAGGGGACTTGTATAAGGCGGCATAGGAGGAAGTAGTGTGAGGCGAAGGTGAAGGTGGCGGTACCGTGGGTCTTCTATATGGTCGTGATGGAGCGGCTCCATCTGGAGATTCGGGTGAAGCGGGTGGTGTCAATGGGCCCTTAGTCGATGGTACTAATGTTCCTCTATTCGGTGGCATAGGAAAAGAAGCGAGAACACCTTCATCTTCCCCTGCTGAAAAGACATCTCTAATTACACCTGATGAGAAAGTCGGTGGCGCAGAGGCTGACGGCTGACCAGAGGAGGAAGAGGAGCTTGAAGTATTATGAAGTCGATCTAGGAATACCGTTTCCCATTCTCTCCCCCAGCCACCCACGGTTAACGGACACATATCCGATGTGCCCCTACTAGCACTGACTTGCGGGGGAGAAGGTGCCGGTCTCGGTGTCGTCCAAGAAGGTTGAAAGATGTCCGAGCGGCCAGACAGTCGGGTACCAGGCGTTTCAGTTGTTGTCAAAGGTGTTGCGGGAAGTACTGCTGAGAACGGGGTGGAAGTGAGGGTCGACAATGGTCCTGAGATGGGTGTGGTAGGGGGAGACGGAGGAGGACGAGGTGAGAGAAGTTGATTTCCTCGAGTGATGGACCATGGTGAAGCTGCGAGTGGGTCGACGAGTACGAATTTCAATTGAGGGATTGTCTTTTCTTCAGACACGGGAGTTTCGGGAAGATCTATCGTCCTAGAAATGGAAGGGGTGAAAGGGGTGATAGGTCGACGTGGGGAATCTCGAGATGGTCGACGACGGTGAAGTAGTTTACGATTCTCATTTGAGTTCGGCATCAGTGAAAGTCTCTTTTGTTCCAATGGTCCGGATATTCGAAGAGTGTTTGGTTTGAGATCAGAAGATTAAGAATGGAAGATCGACCACTGAAGGTATTTGATTTGTTAACAAAAGCGTAGAAAGACCGAGCGGGATAGCGGGAAGGGAGAGAGGAAGGGATTGTGAGTAGAGGATGAAAGCTAAAAAGCACGAGTAACTCGAGCACTGTAAGACGCGTTGGGTACCACACTTTGACACGGTCAGGAGGTGTAGAAAGGATTTGATGATCCCCTTCGCGTCCATGATGAAGGGAACCAGAGGTGTGTGACACAAAGGATTAGACGTTCATCTTTCCTAGTATCACTGCTTGCATCAGCTCGTGGGCTCGTGGATCTATCCGGGTGTTTATGGTAAGACAGACAAAGGGCGGACCTTGAAACATCTCATGAAAGATGAATTCTAAGTGAGAAGGAACGCCGAGAGTGCTCGGACTCAATGACAGGATGGCATAGAGGAGAGGGGAGGAATGGCGGAGTTGGTAGAAGTGAGTGAGGTAAAGGAATCAAGGGGTAAGAGAGAGGGTGAAGGGAACAGGGAGGAGGGAAAAGGAAAAGGACGTCCGTTAGAAGATCTACCATCAGTAGCGTGAGAGAGACTTCCTTTTGACCTTGAAGTCAAAATCTGAAGACAGAGTAGTAAAAGGGGATAGTTACCGTACGTAGAGTCACTCCCTTGCTCAATCAAAGATTCTATGGTAAAGACCTTTATCAAGTTTGTGTTCACGTCAAGAGTTCTTGGAGTGACCGTGCCTTGTCCCAATGTCATGGAGACTTGTCCGAATTCGTGATAAAGTACCGGTTTCAGATGTCGGAGGGACGATGGAGGCCTCTAATAGTCTGCGGATGACCCAGCGGCCAGCGGATACTCAACTGTTGACAGAGGGGTCTTTTCAATACAACTCATTCATTCTTCTGGGAATTTGGGGCTCTCCTGAAACTCTGGAGCCGCAGCGCGCGGCGATCGCGGCGCCATTCCGAGTGGCACCAGATACGAGTATGATGTCCTCCTTGAAATCTTCAAGGGTGAACGATCGAACGAAGACTGACTACACCAAAGTAACATTTAGAGAAACTACTACCTTGGATAGTGAACTGTATGCTCTTGAGCCTCTGAGTGTATGTATGTGGGTCGTTGTTCAAAGACTCCTCGCCCTCAATCTGAACACACGAATAATTGGGGGTGTCACCTTTTCGCACGCGTCGTGCCTGGGGACGGGAACAAGGACATGGCTCGCCGCGGCATGCAGTGCAATCGGGAAGAGTTTTACTTCCAAAAGTTGACAATTGACCCCTTGTTGCCGTTGTCACTTTTGACACATGTTCATCTCTGATCTCTCAAGCTCTGTACAAACGGTATTGTCATCGTCGACAAATTCGTCTATTCGGTCTCAAATCATGAAACGTTAAAGTGATCGCGAGTATCAATTTATATAAACTTGCTCCCATTCGGTCATCTCGGGGTTGGGGACCCACGTCGTAGTTTAAACTTACGTAGGGAAGGAAGGAAGGAAAGGAAAGAATAATATACACGACCATCCTTTTTTCACATCAATCTTCGACTCCTCCTCTTGGTATCATCATCCTTCATCAACTCACACGCGCTAAATCTCTTCCTCTTATCTCTCCTCTGGTCACACACGAATCTTCCTTCACGCGTTATCCACGTCGAATGACGTTGAGATTCTTCACCACCTGCTCTTGAAATCTAAGCAATAAGGTGAGCTTTGTCTTCATCACCTTCGTTGGTCGTACGTCGGCTTGTCGGTCTCGATGACTCACTGATCACTGACGAAGCAGTATCGCTAAGATAATCATCCTTTGTCTTTAAATCGTCACACTTTTGACACTCCGGTCTCACAACGACATATCCCCCACCCTCTATCTTATCCTTCTGGTCAAGTGAGATTCAGATAATCATGTGGTTATTCGGCCTTCAGTCGATATTGTTCATCCTTCCCTATCTCCCCCTTCTTCTAGCACAATCATCATCTGTCACAGCCACACCTTCAGCTAGCGGGACCCCAAACCTGGTCGTTTTCTCTGCACCCACTCTTGGAGTGTGTAGTCCTGGCAAGTGAGTTTTTCAAACTGGACGAGAGATTGGAGGCGGATGATGGGACTGACATGACAGATTTACTTGGAGTTTAAATAATGAAGATGCTTCAAAGTATCAGATCACGCTTCGAGCTATTAACGTGGGAATCGATCAATCCATCCCTCCTGCTCCATCTTCAACTATCACATCTACTACTTCCAGCACTTCCAGCTCCAGCCCTGGTACCAGTACAACTTCATCCCGTTCTGCCTCTGCTACCACCACAGCAGCATTGGCCAAAATAGTCAACCGAGCTTCGGTCATCGGCAACACGAACAAAACTCTTCATATCGGTCCAGCTAATGTCGCATGGTCTTTTGAAGCTCTTCCTGTCGAAGCTGGTAGATGGTACATTGCAGGATACGTGAATGATTCAGTTGGGACGATTGGGAAAACCGGTATTTTCAGCGTTATCAATAATGGTTCTACTTCATGTCTTCTCACAGCTACTACTCCAAACACCAGTCCCGATTCAACTATCAGTTCCGACCCCACCATCTCTCATACAACGAGCAGCATCGCCACCGTCCCAATCGGTGCTGCTTCTCAATCCGAATCGAAAGGTTTGTCAGGAGGAGCAATAGGAGGTATAGTAGCCGGTGTCATACTCGGTCTACTCGCTTTGAGTCTATTAGGATGTTTCTTCATACGCCGTCGTCGTCAAAACCGTAGGAAATCACAAGGAGATTTCATCGAACCTTTTAGAACCATGAGTGAATCTCAAGTTAGGGTACCCCCAACGAATTTAGGTATGGGTAGATCAAATAAATCTCCTCCACGTTTATCCGGGTCGCAACCAATAGCATTAGGAGATATGAAAAGTGATTCTGAACATTCATATTCTTCTCGAAAAAGTATCGGCGAATTAGAAGAATCAGAAGGATCATTATCTAATTCACCACCTACCGAAGCTGTTCTTTCACAACTCGGTCCTTCTCATGTTCAAAATGATCATAATCAACCTGATTCTATGGGTAGGAATTCTAGATCTGGTTCTGGACCGGTATTTGACTCAGGATCAGGATCAGGAAGAGGTGAAGGTTCAAGTTTAGGATCAGAATTAGGTATGGGAATAGGACAAAGAATAGGAGATCCATTCGCTACTGCACCTTCAACACCTAGATTACGTGATCCATTCGGTTCACCATCATTAGATCCACAACTCGATCGAAGACGTTCTTCTGGACCTCCCGTCGTACATGGGAGAAATGAGGGATTGAAAGGTATGGAAGTTTTGAGAGGTAGACAAGATGTTAGAAGACCTTCGACTGGTGTTGGAGAAGGAAAAGTAGGAGTTCCAATGGTTAGAACTTCAAGTACAAGAAGAAAACCTGTTCCTTCTTTAGGTCCGGAATTGAGGGAATTGGATAGGGAAATGCAGGAAAGAAGAAGAAGAGCGAGTGAAGATCAAGTAAAGGTAGCTACGTTGGGAAAGAGTTTTACTCTTCAACCGGATTTACCTTTACATCGGTAGTCAATTGACGTTGGTTTGATCAACATCACCTCAACATTGATCTACATCCTAAATCTCTTATCGTTGAGACGACTTGGCCCATTCTTTCCCCTCGAATTATTACGTTTTCCCCACGACCTGTACTTTTCTTGATGATGATCTTCACGCACATCGCAACTACCATTTCTCCACTCGTCTTTGTTCTAACCAGCTCAAATGGGACGACACAAATGTTTTACGTCAAAATATCACCATACATCCTACCGAAGTGAATGTCGTCTCTCTCGGTCCCCCGGGTTGTAGCTGGATCTACAAGTGGATCAGACATCAAATAAGAGTATCGTATGGGAGATGAAGAAATAGCACCTGGATCACCTCGATGGTTCCATCGAAAAAATGTTATCATCTCCTAGAACATACTCGATGTAATTTTCTTCTTTCCGAGGATGACAAATGGTACAATGAATGACTTGATGCATAATTGTCAATTGGGTAACAATCTCTAACCATTCCATCACCACCCGATAAATACCATAAATGTTAAATCGTCTACTTGTATCTTTGTTCATGATGATTTAACGCGGACTACGAAGATTGATCTTCTATAGATCGAAGTACCTCAATAAGATGTTCTGCCAGTCCGGGAGGTAAGACAAGAGGACCATTAGAGGTAATTAATCTATATGTGGGCATGGGTGTGTATGTTGATGGTACGATCTATGTATCAGTATCAGTTTTTGCTCGATACAAATCCTTCTTCTACGACCACCGGCGGAAAAAAGAAAATGAAGTCGGGATACCTTGAAAAAGGTTTTCTTCGAAATGAGTTTCTAAGTGAAAGTGGAAAGATAACATAAGTGAAAAAGAGAAGGAATAACCTTTCCATCTTTTACGAAAATAGTCGCTATGATATCTTCTATATCTCCTATTCTTCCTGCTGGAGGAGTCGCTCTTTGGTCTAACGTCAATATCGAATCTCAACTCTTGACTATCACTTCTGAACTTCACCGTTCACTCTTTGCACAAAACCCTTTGCCAACTTTCCAACTTTCCTACTTTCATTCTGTCACAATTTCCACTTCAACCTACCATTCCTTACTGATCCAACTTTGACTCACTAGCTTCCTGATCTCAAACTAGACGATCCTTGGTGACCGTTTTTCGAACTTCATCACCACGCTTCCCTACTCCCCACGTCGTCTTCCTGACCAGGAAGATTAAAGTAGCAAAATGTGTTTTAAAGATGCAGCAAGGGACGATGTAGAGACCAGAATTTATGGAGACAATTCGTAATATATGAGAAATAACAGAAAGTGATTAGTATGGACTAACCGGTGATATGTATATACCCATCTCCAGGTCGGATAGAAGCTTCATATTCCACCTCTGGAGCTTTTGATTCTTTCAATGCTGATTGTATTGATGAATGGAGAGTTTTCCTATACATCATCAATTTCACAGTCACTATTACTGATCTCTCTCTTGCTGCTAGATTGTCAAGTTGACATGTCTCGATATCTATATATTTGACATTCTCTCCCTCAGACCATCGCACGGGGAGACGAAGGATGTAAGATGTCACTTTAGAAAGTAAGTGAAGGAGACACGAATAGGGAAGGTAGAAGTCGATGGGATAGCAATGTGAAAAAGCGAAGATAAGAAGAGAGAAGACCCTCTGAAGGTCTTGGAAAGAAAACTAATGGTAATTTGGTCGAGGAAAGCGAGATACTCACAAAAAATCTGGATTCTCTTTAAAATCACCTAAATTCGTATCGTTCAATACGGGTATCCAACCCAATATACTCTTCTCGTTTCTGGGTGGAAAAGGTAAAAACGTTAATGCTATTTTAGTAGGGTTCGAAAAGGGTAGAGGATGATAATGTAAATAAGGATGATTAGGATCTTTGTTTCCTTTTGTATCTTCTTTATCATTATTATTCACTTCTGTTTTTCTTTTATTTCTGGATGGATCGAATTCCGTATGGTCGGAGAAATGTCTGGTTAGAGGACGGGAAGAGGTAGTTGTGAGACTTCTAGAGTAAGCCGAAGTGGTTGTGAGATTTCTAGAACAAGCCGTAGTGGATGTTGAACGTCCGAAGCGGGACGGAATGGATGTTGAATAATTATCGCGAGACGACGTAGATATGGATTTGAATCTGGATTGGATGGTATATGATCGCAGAGATGAATAAGTAGAGGGTGATACGCTGAAAGAGGGAGAGGGAGGAAAGTACGATCGTCGAATTTCTTTAGGGGAGACTCGAGGTTCAGATAGGCTTAGAAGAGAAGATCCAGGATTGGAGGGTTGAGATGTTGGTCGGACTTGGATGAACCGAGTGGGAATGTAGAGATTGTGTTTGATAGGATGGATCGATTTTGTCAGACTTGAACGACGCATCATGGTGGAGAGCGAGCTGCAGTGGAGGGAGTTGTGGAGGCTGGAATGATATAAGTTATGCAAACTAGGAGGAAAAGCGAAGAAAGTTAGAGAGAAATGTTTTGACGTCATTCTGGAACAAGTTGAATCTTTTCGAAAGTGTCATTAAATCAGTTTACTAGTGGTGATCAATGGACGGATGTTCCACGATGGTCACGACATGCACACAATCATATACATTTCGTGCAATCTTAAACATCAAAAACCATACATGTACAATCTACTGATACCTTCCTACACTTTCACCAAGTGGTGATACGCTCCAAGAAAACCCAGCACTGTATCATTAGCGATTTCACACACTTCATGCCGGATGAATAACGCACAATTGCTGTTGCACCGTTTGAGACAGGTGAGAATCATCCACCACACTATCGAGAGGAACTTCAGAAGTAAACTCTTCGTCAAAGTTGCTAGTGTCGATTGCAGATGCCTAAAATCAGCTCGAATCCTCCTGTCATGACACTCAAGGTCCAGCACAACGATTCACGATCACAGTAGCGTCGCACAGTTGCGGGCCAGTGACAGAAATGACAATGGACAGGGTGGGGTATGATGCAGAAACAAATGACTCACCACAGCAGGTTTGAAAGGAGGTTGGATCTTTTTCGCCCACAATTTCTTGAAATCAATGTGTCTGGCAAAAAAAGGATGGTTCTTGATCTCCTGAGCTCCATTCACGCCCAATCGCTTCGCCGGATCTCTGTTGAGCAACTGAGTAAGAAGAGACCTAGCTTCCGATCCGAATTCCTCGGGGAAACGCAAAGGGTCGGATAGAATTTTACGATACATTTCGTTCGTGTTTTCGTCGTAGAACGGAGGTAGACCGGTCATCTGTAAGATGAGCACTGTACCCATTTTCGAGCTGACGTCAAAGCTCAAGCCATAGCGCGAGAGGAGACGAGTGAGAAGAGAGAGCTTTTCTAACATACCATCTCATAAAGCAATACACCGAGGGTCCACCAATCAACACATTTGGTATATCCATGACCCGACAGCAACTCGGGCGCAAGGCTACCTGTCAGCTCCCAATCTACACACAAACTCTTTACTCACTATTCTGGTGTACCACAAAAAGCTGTCATCAGCAAGATTTCATCGTCTGTACGAAAGACTCACTGTTCGTAGTGTCATTTTCCGTCATGTTCAACTTGCACAGTCCGAAATCGCACAGGGCGATGTGTCCAGTGTAGTCCAGCAATATATTTTCAGGTTTCAAATCCCTAAAATCAGTCAGTCATACCTTGCACACGGCGTAAGTAATCGACTCACCTATAGACTACATTGAATCCATGCAGATGTTCCAAAGCTACGAGCAGCTCCGCAGCGTAGTATCGAGAACGCGTCTCGTTGAACTTGCCCTCTCGTTGCAGGTGATGAAACAGCTCTCCACCATTGATGAAGGCCAATACGAGGTAAAGCTTCTCCTTGGTTTGGAAAGAAAACTTGAGGGGGACGATGAAAGGACAGTTGACTTGGGCAAGAACCGTCCTCTCAGCCAAAGTATGGGTTACTTCGGATCGAGATACAATATGAGCTTTGCGGATAGTCTTGAGAGCGTAGATTCGTAGTGTGTCTCGTTTTCGGACCTGCATGACTTTGCCGAATGATCCTTTTCCTACGACTTTCAGAAGCTCGAATGAGTCGATCGTAAGGGGAGTCTTGTACATTAGCAGCCCCCGGTACTCATATATCAGGAATACTCACATGAGCCGGTTTGAACGACACTTGTATGTGAATCAAGCCGGATCCACTCTGCAATGGAACCCATTCGTCGGTCAAGCGCTGTCGATCAGCCAAAGATCTCAACAGGGGTCAAGCCTCGAAGGTTATCTTTGACCGAGGGGGAAAAAGGAGTCAGGTCTCATGAAAAAGAAAGTTCTCACCCCTGTCTCTAGGTCAGGCGTAAAGCGAATCCCTCCCAAGCACAAATCCGAATTTCCCATATCTTCACCTTCCTTCCCTCCCGTAGACTCGCCATCCTCCGCATGGACAGTGGAACTCGGTTGGGTAGTCCTCAAATACGCCGTGATACTTATCTCACTGATACGTGACACATCAAATGTCGCACTGTACATCCATACCGGTGCGCTCAGATCACCTCCCAGAGCATCAACGAGCACTTCATTCTTGTCGAATTCGAGAACCACATAAGGCAACCACCAGAGCTGTTTGCGTTGAAGGGAATCACGATTGGCTTTTGATGGATGAGTCAGGACCCTGGGGGAGGAAGATAGAGAGGAAGATATGGAAGGCTGGGGATGGGCGTTGAGAGCGGCTTGTACCGGTGCGGGAACATTGACTTTTTGTCAGTCAATCAAAGTTGAAAGGAAAGGGTGAGATAACTTACCTCCTTGTGGTAAGTTAAGACCTTTGCCGGCGGTCACACGAATCTTGAGCATTCCGCTTCTCGCAACAGGGGGATTGGCCGGTGCATCGGGGTTCGGGTTACTAGGTGTAGGTGTGGTAGATCTCGAAGTGTCTGGGACACCAATGGAAGAGGATTTCGAGGAGAGGAAATTGGAAGATTCTTTGATCTCTGTTCGAGGAAGGAAGACAGGCGAGTGACAAAGATGAAGGGGTTAACGAAAAAGCTTGGTCAGCACGTTGTATTATTGTTGCAGACGACCTTGCATTCTGGCAAAACATGATTGAATGGAAGAAGGAGCATCGGGGTACTCACTCTTGCCTAACTTCCACGACATGATGCAAGGGCTGTTCCAATCTCAAATGACCAATAAGAATTGATGGGGGGAGAATGGGCAAAACGGCGTCGTCGTCGTCAGGAACGCGTGAAGGAATGTGGAGGTTTTCGAGTATTGAGGGGATGAGATGACGGCTGAAGAGTTGGTATATGTTCGACCTGATGCCTTGAAGCAGTCAGCAATACCGGGAGACAGTTCGTCCTCACGAGAAGCAAGTTTTCAAAAGCAAGAAGGGGGGATGAGAGGGTAGTGAAGCAGAGATGAATGAGGGTGGGTGGGGATGGGTGGATGGCTTCGGTTAAGTGATCCCACCCCTCGGCCGAGAATTTTCCGCAAGTGTGGCATATCTGTCAACCAGTTCTGGTGCTATGATTGCTCGTAAGTACTGGTGAACACAATATGCCTAGGCACTGGCAATAAGATGGCATGTAGCTATAGCTGTGAACCAGTATCAGACCCTACATCATCGTCTACTCCAGCTCTCTCTTCTTTCTTCCCGAGTTGGACTTCTACTTCTACTCCTCCCCTTGACTTCCGAACGTCTATGTCCATTTCTCTCCCCACCTGACCCTGGCGCCCCTCCACGCCAATTCCCTTGAGGTATAGTCTCCGGCACCAAATCCTTACCTCTTCCTCTGATACTAAGTGAAGGTACACCTTTGGTCCACGATCCATTCTTATCCCTCTCTCCCCATCCGACAGAGGGAACATTCGGTCCTGTACCCGGGGCGAACCTCTGTCCAACGGGTACTTTCGGTTCAGGGACGAAAAGAAAGACAGAAAGAAGATCTCCGGTGATAAATCCGTAATCTTCCAAAGTCTTCTCTTCCACTTTACCACCACGAGGAGCTTCGTCTAATTCCATATCCATTTTTCCGGATTTTGGTAGGTCGAGGGAAGTCATGAGATCCCGTCCGGTGAATGCTACCAAGTCGCGCGATCGATATAAACCCCGTTGAGATGCATCCACATAAACATGTCTGAAAGCGTACCGTGCTAGAGGGGAGCGATAGAGAGGGGGGAAACAGGGAAGGAGGGTTTGGATCAGGGAAGTGGGTGTGGAGTGTTTCCTACATCGATCAGCAGGTGTTGAAATGATAGCGGCATAGCCTTCCGTGTGAAACAAGGCTACAAGAGGGAGAGTCAGACACGGAGAAGAAGAGTGGGCAGGGTAGAATCACTCACCAACCGTACACAGGAAATTCATCCCGCAGTGGAAACTTGCCTTCATCAAAATCCACCAGCGGAGTATGTCTTCCTTTGGTCACAAAGATACGTATGAGGAACGGGCATGTCTGTGAAAGTTAGCAAACGTGACCACTTCACGACACAGATTGCTCCACTACTTATGTCCACTTCCCTCCCCAAATAGACGGTGTGCTAAAACGCGAGTAAGGGTCAGCGCACCGAAGAGAAGAGTCACTCACGCTCTCCCCTCTGGAAGGACTACGCTCATCGACTGGCGAATGTGTTCTCGACCTGGAGTATGTAGGGGATCTGGGCATTTTATGGTGTAGCTGAATTGAACCACTCAGTACTAGGAAAGCCAAAAGTTCTGCGTCAAAACGCACCCAGGCATTGAAGAGGACATTTCGTGCGTGCAAATCGGGGGGATCGAAAAAGCTATAGACCCCGGTGATCGGGCGGGCCTCTATGAGAAATGTTGGCACACGACCGTCACTCTGCAGTCTGGGTGTTCATCCTCGCCCACACCAGCCCAGTTTCTCCAGTGCTCAGTCCCTCAACCCTCGTTCTGGATCTCTGGCACAGCAGATGTAAATGTCCGAGTGAAGAAAGAGCTATCAGAACTCGCTAGGTTCAAAACGCTTGAGAATTCCTCTTGACCATGTCTAGGCTGGTGAGTGTATCTCTGCTGCTAGTCGCATGCTGACAGCTGATGATCTAGGATAGTAAAATGGCCAGGCATCTTGTGTCTGGGAGAGTCCCTAAATCGATCGTATCTCCCTCGCTGAGGTTGTCGCTACCTACCCGCTCTCCCCTCCCTGTCGGTCCCGGGCCGTCGACATGGTGGCATTCCACCGCTCGCCCTCTGGCCCTATGTGTCAGACTACACTCGACTGTGCCCCTCTCTCACACTAAGAACTCGTCTACTTCATCCGATATCACAAAGAGTCCTAATTCCTCATCCTCGGCGACCACAGAAGAGGCACACAACTCGTATTACCGCCTGAAACCCGTCATAGACTCGTTCGAAGCTCCTATCGACTGGGCAGTGGCTTATGGTTCCGGTGTCATCCGTCAGGCCAATCGGTCTCCTTCAGACGAAGTGAGTACCACACCCTCGCTATTCATTAGAAGTCGCTGATACATCAGCCACCATTAACAGATTTATTGATATCCACACCAGAACCATATCGTTTTCATCAAATAAACATGCGTCAAAACCCTTCTCATTATCCTGCCTACGCCCGATGGATGGGACCAAGATGGGTAGCAGCTATACAGGAGAGATTAGGAGCCGAGGTCTGGTATGTCACTATGGTCACTGTGGCTGGTGTCGTAAGTGTTTCTCATCGTGTCACGCATTTCCTCATCTCTCAATGCTTGGGTATACGTTGGAAGGACGTACTTCTTTCTGATGGTAAACAAGAGCTGATGTCAGAACATCAAATATGGTGTTATATCAACTTCTGCATTGAAAAGAGATCTAGAAGAATGGACCACCCTGTACGTTGCCGGTCGGCTGCATAAACCCGTGAGCACATTTACCATACGTCCGTTCTGTTCTCACTCACAGGTTTTGTCTCTTGTATCTACACCAACTCTCGAGTCGGCTCTCCGGACTAACCTTCGTTCAGCCGCGAGTGTTGCCTTGTTGGGACTAGGACCCACGTTCTCCGAGCTCGCTCTATGGGAGCAAATAGCCGGGCTGTCGTACTCTGGTGATCCGAGGATGTCTGTGCCCGGAGCTGAAAATCCGGAGAAAGTTAAGAATATCGTCCGTGGAGAAGGGGTGCTGGATGGGTTCAGAAAGCTGTATGGGAGACATTTGGCCAAGATGTCGCTTGAGTGGGAGAATGAGAAGTCGTACAAGGGCTGGAGAGGGATGGGCGAGGAAGGATTGGTGGTGAGTGCGGTTGCGATTCCTGTCACTCAAACCATATACCCCTTGCATTCAGAAACTTTTTGTTCCTCGTCCGAGCTACGCTGCTCATGATAAGAACTTCCGAGTTATAAGAGCTCGAAAAAACAACTTCAGCGCTGAGCAATAGCAACCTGACTCTACCGAACACTACATCTCGTTACTCTCTTCCCTACCCGCCAATCTCCGATCCAAGGTAGCTCGACAGTTCCGACCGACCATAGTCGGATCCCTCATCTCCTCCGAGGGTAGACAATCATTACGCTTTTCCTCTCCGTCCCTTCGTCAAGGACAGTTCCCAATCTCGACTATCTCTGACGTGACATCTGCAGAAAATGGTGAGTTTTGGAAACAAGTAGTTCAAGATCCGAGGTATAAAGCGGTGGTGCAAAATGGTGTGTCATCCAGCTTTCTTGTTCCTAAGGCTTCAAGCTGATAAGTAGAACTACGACATATAGTTCGAAGACCAGCTTTGACTCAATCTATAAAAGGTCTTTTCACCGCTGGATTGAGTAAAAGTGTTTGGTATTCATGGGCGAAAGTGAGGAAGTGGTTAAAATCAAGACGGAAGGGCAAGGTATAGCTCAGAAACGACGCACACGATAGATACATATAAACGATATGGCAGAAATGAGTATATGATCATGAATGCATCTTCATTCTCCACTATACATTGTGGGTTTGCACATTCAGTACAGGCGACAGGCAAGCAATATGCCGACCAGGGCAGATACCAGCAATCCCATTACGATGCCACTGCCACAACCACAAAGGGTACTTATAAAAGTGACAAACTACTTCTCTCACATTCCACATTGATATTTCTTATGACTCGCAATCATATCCTCCTTCACTCAAAGGTCATCTACTTTATTCCTCAATTAGAACACTATAAGCTGTCTTTCCATCTCGCCAATTTATTCTACATTGAATATCGGGACTGAATTCCTACACTCACTCACCAAACAACGATCTCAACGATCTTCCCAACTAATCCTCCCCCGGACCGAACCCATCCTTCAAACTGTCTTCCATCCGCCTCAGACCTAAAACCATGTCTTCCCTCTTACCTCTCTCAGGACCAGGACCATCTTCGAACTCTGGGAGATATCTAGAAACAGAATTTGATGTCCCTAGATCAGATAGAAGTTTACCTTTGGTTTTGAGGAGATTAACAAAATTCAAAGCTATGGTGAGTTTTTCTTTTCTCCTTATCTGATTTACCTCTCCTTGATAACATACCATGTCATACCTTCATGATTGTCCCTCTTTTCATCTCACTATTGATATTCTCATTGAGATTGTATGCGGTTTTACACTGCAATCAAGTCCTGGACGGTAACTCGGTGGAAAGAAACCCCCTGATGTCTATTGAGATTCTGTTATGAGATGTAATCTTGATCCAGATCTGAGTTGATCATATCTCTTGAGATCGTGATGATAGAGATGACCAGCTTGGGACAGGGTGAATGCAAAGATGTCTTGAGCTCAGAATTTCCTGATGTGGTAGCTGAGGAGGAAACCAACAGACTGATTAGTAGGACTTCGAATTAGCTTTTTGGCAACTCACTTATCTGGTTGTAGCTCCTAGAAGAGTGTATAAACAGACATATCATCAGTGAGTTATCATCTTAATCTTATTGAAATGGACTGATGGATAGTAAACAGACTAAAAATGTCTGGGCAAGGGACGAGTGAGTTGTTGTTACTTTCACCTCATACAACTTATCTTCCTACTTCTCTCACGAAGTGTCTGGTTCCTCCTTGTCAGTGGTATCGATGATTTGTGGACCAAACATGAGGTCATATGAGTCACTCATGCTATCGATCTACAACAATTCTCTCGTGATGCTAGAACCAGGGAATGCTTTGGATATTGTGAAGGAGTCGGATGTAATAGATTTGGGAGCATAGGAACCTGAAGAAGATCGAGAGAATTATTAAAAGATAAGAGGAATCTCCTTGTGGACGGAGAGATGTTCTAAGTAATCAAAAGAGTATAACGCTGATATCATAGCCCGGCAATGTTACTCCTCATCTCTGCTTCATTGGCAATAGTCGGATTAGCTTGGTCATTAGTTTATCGTAGATCTATGATAGAAACGATGTTGGTGATTCTCAAAATGGTTTTCCGTAAGTTTCTTCCTCCACATCTATCATCAACCTTCTCACTCACAAACATATACGACATCTTGTGTCTTTCTCCCCCATCTCCTTCCATTTTGTCATTCCTTAGTGGTCTGTGATGTGGAACAACTGAAATCGGATCTTTTGGCCATCTACGGAAAATACATGATCCTTAATTTCCAACCCGAGTCAAATCGGTGTAAAGTGCACTTCGGGTGAACATCCACCGAAATGTCTTATCCAAGCGAAAACATGTCTAAAACTGAGAACAAAACGAAGTGGGATGAAAATACACAAATCCACAAGTAAAAGCAATGCTAATTCACAGGCGACTTCCTTCTTTCATCACTTATCATAGCTCTGATCCTTTACATACTCACCAACCGACTTCTTTTATCTCCAGCCGCTTCATACTCTAACGAAAATCGAGTAGAATTCACATACGCTTTTGACGTTGCTGTTAATTCCTTTTTTCCAGCTTTTCTCGCTGTTTATGTGGCTTTGTTACCGCTGGTTGGGGTGGTAGTTAGAGATAATTGGGTTTGTTTGTTTTTTGGAAAGTGAGTACTCTACTCTACTGTCTCTTGAGTTTCATCTCTTGTTCTTTTTTTACTTCTTTCCCTACCTTCAATCGTTAAAGATACGGTCCGGCGGTATATCTTCCATTCGCAAGTTATCTGGATCATGATATATATCGTACGGAGTGAATGGCTTGCTGAGAAGAGTCACAGCAATAAGTCGCGGGTGTTGGGTGATTGACGATGGATGGTGGCCGATGAATGACGGAGACAACACTGACCCAGCAGCACTCTCTTCCTCGTCGCCGGAATACAATACGTCTACGTCACATATCTCGGTTACGCCGCTTTACCATTTGTGGCCCGTAGTCAGATCTTGCTCTCCCCACTTTTGCCCATCTTTGGAGGGTAAGTCTATCAAATCTACATACCTAAAATACCGTCACTGACGCATCAGTTATCTGCTCAGTCTACTTGGCTTCAACATTGCTAGACATACCCTTCAGCTTTACTTCGGTCAGCCATGGCATCAGTCCCCCACCTGAATTAATCTCCGTTCTCTTACAATACATTCGAGGTTTGCCCAGATCTATCTTACGCGACACGACCATGAAGAGACATGAAATGCATTGCATCAAAGTCGGTACAAAGATAAAACAATTTCCCTGTCCGCGCAGAGAAGAACGCGTGATGTTTCGACATGATGCGAATAGATAAAATAACCTCAAGTGAAGTTGAGAGACATGAGTGGATGTGAATGAATATGACTGTGATGATCCAGCAAAGAGGAGCAGCGCATGGGTATGACTGGGAATTTGTTTTGTGTAGACAAGAGGATACGGGTATGAGGTTTGGAAAAAGATATGAGCACAGCAAGGTTGAAATATCATGATGGGTACACCCCAACAATTGGCTTTTGTCAGCCGAACGTGGTGACGTCCGTTCAACGGTCCTCGCCCCACAGGAGCCGAGCAGGGTTATGAGATTGGGTGGCCAGGGTGGCAGTGGAGCGACGATGTCCCAGAGCCGTGTTGCCAGACATGGAAGAAGTCGAGACTGTGCGAGATACCGTGGGCGTAGCAGGCCAGGGGGTGAAAGGGTTGTTGGGGAATCGATGGGTGTATGTTCCACCACTGACTTCATATGATGCGTTGGAAGAAGTATGGCGATGGTGATAGGCCGGAGCACTTGGAGTGTCAGGTGTGAGGGGCAAGTCCGAGGGGGGGAGGGGAATGTTCGACAGAGCAGCGCTTATCGCCTCGAGTTCGGCGAATAATTGTTGTTGACGAAGTACCAAGTCCGATCGTGAGGATTGCATATCGCCAGAGTAAAAGTCGTATGCGGGTTCACGAAGAACTTCGAAGGAGCTGGTGGATGTCAGCCGTGTTAGGATCAGCGCAGAAGACACTCACTTCGAGTGACTGAAGCCAAGATGCTCATTGGATCCTGGCTTGCCCGTGTGCAGATTACGGACCTTTTTCAGTTCTTTTTGAGCCTGAGGTTAGCTCAAACGACTGTATAAAGGAACCTAGCTTACTTCGGAGTCTGCGATCCGCAACGACAGTTTGGCCCCGGTCCGAGGATGAGATTTCCCATCAAGCTTGGCGTGAGCGTCAGTCTCCCGCACCGAAGCTTACCTTTCTAATCACATGATCAGCTTGCTCTCGGCTCTGTACCCTGAAGTGTCAGTTTTGCCCAGATTACCAGACGCTTGACTCACCTCGCCATGCAAATATCTCGAAGATTGCCCTGACAGTCGGTCAGGCGTTTGCAGGAGACAATCACAGCAGGCTTGACGAGCTCTCGTACATCCTACTATGTCAGTCCAACGAGAGAACAGGGAAGAGTGAGGGTTCACTCACGGCATCGGTGTCATCGGGGGCCAGCCCCTGGATATACATGTTGGATGACTGACGATCTTCTAATGCTCTGTATTCTGTATTCCAGTCTTCCTGCAGATGAGTTCAGTCACTCAGGAGGTTGTAATGTACCCACTCTGCCGAATTCGCAGTCGATCCCGAGAGCGAGCAGTGACCTCATGAAAGCAGAAGCGTGTTCGTGGAAGAGGAATCTGCAGGTGAGCAGCTCATTCACGTACCATACGTTCGAACATACTGAACAAAGGCGTGTCTGCATGGATCAGCGACGCACATGAGACGATCGAAAAACACTCACGGGCCCAGATCATTATTGATTTTGACCGACATGACAGTGCCGAATTTCCTAGCGAACTCGTGCAATTGGTGTTGCGTCATGCTTTTGTTAAAGTGGGGAATGTACACTGGAGCGTAAGCTTCAACTAACTCCAGAATGATTCATACACACCGTTTCTTCCTTGACCCATCGAGCCAAGACCCACCAGGCTCTCTTTGGTCCCCAGATACTGTCCGAACCCATCGTTCTTCGCGTGGAAGCCCGTCACAAGCACAGAATCCGAAGGTGAATGTGCGAGACTGCGCCCTTCGACGGGGGAGAACGAATCGAGACGATTGGATGGACCACGGCAGGAAGGGGTGTCAGTGATGATGCCAGATCGCACGAACGCCTGTTGCTGCTTCAGGAGACGTCGATCAGCACCGGGAGCCGGATTGAACGCAGCGGCCCTCTGAGCATCGGAAGGGAGGTTTGGAGTACTGGGAGATCTGGAGCGAGGACCGTCGATTGGTCCAGGGAAAGAAGTGTCTTCCATGATCACCGAAGACGGAGACAGCATGGTTGAGTGCCATCCTTGACCGAAGCAAGAGGCGACTCGGGAGCCACTCTTTTGATTCGGCGGTGTGATGGTCACAGTAGCTGCAGAGTCGGTTTTCCCGAGAGCACGTGTGCCGTTGATGTCGTTGTGACGAGAGTCCTCTTCAGTCATGAAGGAGGAAATTGAAGTAGCATAGTGTGGATGAGAAGACGAAGTCGTTGATTTTGACGATTCGGTCGGCGCAGGACTGCTGGAGGGAAATGGCTGAGAGTTGTTGGCGGTCATTTTTGATAGGATATTCTACTATCAGCGTCGTACTTCGGTGGTCCAAGAAGACATGGGACAGAGTGGATCAAAGGTCGAAGAGAAGAGAAGAGAAGAGTGGGAAGAGGAGAGAAGAGAAGAGAGGAGAGGGAAGAGAGAAGCGAAGAGAGGTAAGGAGAAAGAGGAGAAGGAAGGTAAACTAAAGCTCACTGGTAAGATGGAGATGCCCCACTTTACTTTCTGCGCGATGTCGAAACGTTTTAGTCGGGATGGGGATATTGGGAAAATATCGTTGAGAAGAAAGAAGAAAGTGGAGAGGACAAATGAAGAGAAAGCATTTTATAGCTAGACAGGTGAGCGGACCGGTGGAGCAGGAAGGTAGACTACCTGGAGCCGAGTGCCTAGATTGCGGCGACACGTCCGCCATACAGGGACATGGGGGACGAGGTAAGCGTTTGAGCGAAGAGAATCCGGACCTTGAGTGATCTCATTGGCCATTGGCCATTGGACGTCCGAGGGGAACAAAGTCTAAAAGTTTCTAGTGAGGTCGACAATCGTGGATCACGTACCGCCGATCAGACATCCCTGGACGGATAGCCCGGTCCAACCCCTTGAAACGGTTCCCATCGGGGTTATTGAGGTCGCGGAGGATTGCAACGCGCACGGCCATACTCTTGTCAAGTAAGTTAATGATGATCGAAGCTGTCCGATCTTCTCTTTGACGATTGAGTGGGTCTTAACTTACAGTTCTGACTCAGTTTTGGGCCCATTGGGAGTCAAAGGGAGTGTGGAATCTGAGTCGACGAGAATGATCATCTTCTTGTGTGATGAATGGAGTACAATGACCTGTCAAGTTAGTAGAAACGAAGGTGAGGAATGGCAAAGGAAGGAATCTTCCGTGCGTACCTCTCATATCCAGGATCGTGGGAGGAAGAGACATGTGGTCAAGGAGCGCTCTGACCGCAGTACATATGTCCGTGAATTTCGAGAGCCCCAAGCGCGAACGCTAAAGCACATACGGTAGAACAAAGGAGGGGTCCGAGTCGGCAAGGTCGACTAGCGCGTTTCAAATCGTCTTCTGGTGAAAGAACGTCGTAAGTTTGGCTATAGCTATTCCTCCGAATGAAGCGAAGGTCGTATTGAGTGTCACACATGTCAGTAAATTCTGCCAGCCAGAAGGCCGTTCATAGTAGCTTTCCAAATCCATCCTCTGCTGTCAGCTTTACGCGTTTTCCCTAGTCGTCGACTTTCAGCTCGATACTGCGAGTGTTCCGCTCTTGAAGAGAATCTTCCGCCATCGAGTCCGATCCCCCGATCAGCCTGTGACATTCAGACCAAGTGCCGAATCAGTTGATCAGGTACGAGAAGCTTGTCGAGAGAACCCAAAGTACACCTGAGTGATCCGCAGTGGCGTCAAGTAGTTGTAGACCAGGTACACGGATGACGAGACCGTGGAGGTGGAATGGAAGATGGCAATGTGACGATTCCAAGGATGGAAGATCCGAGTTTGTACGGATTGTCGACTACGTTGCTGACTTCGTCATTCATATGGCGTGCTGAGTTACGCGGCGGTCACGGCGGCTTGGTGGGATCGGTAAAATGAAATGGGCGGGTGGGCTAAGAAGCAATCTCTTAATAGCTTCGATGGTTAATGTGGCCACTGCGGGGTCGGCGTCATGAATAGTGTACGTCGATCGTTGAGAGATGAGAGAGGTCCTCATCACATTGGCTCAGCAGAGTGTCTTTCCGTCGGCACTCGACGGATCGACGGCCGACGGCCCTGGGACGTGTTCGTAATTCCCCACTTGTATCGCGTGCCCGAAGTCAGGGGATCTAAGGCAGACGTCAGACCTGTATGCAAGATAGTCTGGGTTTGAGATTCAACAATTTCATGCCCATCGCTCACGATATGATGGCACCTAGGGCCTGCTATGTGATCATGTGAATCAATCAAGTCGGAGATCGGAGATCAGATCAAGCCGTCGCCTCGTCCTGCTTGATCTTTGGTTGTTTGAAAAATTGAAGTCGTCGCTCTTCCCTTTCAGGTCGAGGCATAGACAATCTGTCCGTCCCAGTCAAGGCCTGATTGTCAGCTCTGTTACAGGTGGTATACATATTATGAGCAGCCGTACGAGATCAGAGGGGTAAGGATGGACCATCTCAGCGGCGGACGTACATTTCCTGCAGCTGAAAAGGTGCCGATAGCAGCGCCAAGAGCCGCACAAGATCCCACAGCCATAGGCAATGACCTGGCTATTACAATTAGCTGTGATCGATACAGCTGAGGAATGTCGCACCCCTCACACCAGCAAGGAACCCCGCGGCGCATCCCCCAGCAACTCCATTCAGAGCATCATCGGTCTGTCGTATCAGCCTCCCGACCGTCATATATCACAGGCAGAGTCACCTCTCTGGCATTGGAAACTGCAGCCTGGGTGAAAGAGAAGGTAAATCCCATAGCAGCTGATTCATCAGTTGGGACATCTTGTGAGGAGCAAGCAGACGAACCGAAAAATGCTATAGTGCCACCCGTCCGAGTGAAGATACCCAAAGCGCCTTGGTCATGTCTGCTATCAGCACGGTATCGATTTACGCAACCCACGTCGGATCACAGGCTTCCGCCATGGAGCGAACACGATGGATTGTCAAGATTGACTCACTTTTCCAAAGCATTCTGTACCGCACTGATCAACAAACCCACTCCAGCCGATTGCAAGGTCACTCTTGAAGCAATGTTCAACGTCGCATGCGGATGGAACATGTGGTGTTCGGATGGCGATGGTATGAAAAACGTCGATTGAGTAGGTATAGGAGCAAGCAGTGGGGACCTAGAAGGCCCGGAGGGGTTCATGTTGTTCATTCCTGGCCCAAATACAGTGATCGTGCAGTGACAAGTGGAAAAGGAGCCCAGATGTCGGACGGAGAAAGCGAATGTGGCACACGCGGCTGCTTTGATATCAAAAACTGACGTCAGATTAATCCAGGTGGAGATCCGGCTCGCCCTTCTCCGCCAGTCCTCCCAATGACCACAACGGTACGACTATTGTGTATCCTTCCCACCTCGCTACTTCCTCTTCTGCTTCCACTCTTCATCATTCAACCTTCTCATCATCTATTTGCCGCTTATCGTTCGAACCTCGAAGTCTGCTCAGCTGGAGCAACCCTACTTTCTCCTCACGCGTGACCACCATCCACCGCTGGCACCATGATAAGTCTCCGTGATAGCCCCCGAGGTCTTTACTGACTGCAGTACAGTTCTCCGAAGCGTCGCGTCGATACAGACGTGATGAAACTGTTCGTATATACACTTGCAGTGTAGAGTAGAGCTGACCGACGTTCTTCCGACATCTATCGCCCCGTATCGCCACCCATACCGTACTCTTATCATTTTGCCCGCTTATCGCTTGGCATCAACAGCTTGATGTCGGACTACCAAGTGACGCTGGTCAACAACAAGATGTCCGAGTTCTTCGTCAAGTTCTACGGTCCTCCGGAAAGTAAGTCCATCCACCATTGTGACTGGTACATTGCCATGCGAGCGGGTTTGGTGGCAAAACCTAGGTTGTACGGTGTGGGTGCGTGCTTCTTGCTGACTTTGTAGCCCCATTCGCCAAGGGGGTATGGAAGATCCACGTGGAACTGCCGGAACAATTCCCCTACAAGTCCCCAAGCATAGGTTTCATCAACAAGATCTTCCACCCCAACATCGACGAGCTGTGAGTCAGCCTTTGTCTCCTACCGTCTAACGCTGACATCTCAGGAGCGGGAGCGTGTGCTTGGACGTCATCAATCAGACCTGGTCACCCATGTTTGGTACGTCTTCCCGGCAGCTCTGTTTTACATGGAGCTGGCAAAACGATCACTCATCGTGGCATTGAAACTGGGAGTCGCCAGAACTGACACGTCAGAACTCATCAATATCTTCGAGATCTTCCTTCCCCAGCTACTTCGCTATCCTAATCCTGCCGACCCTCTCAACGGTGAGGCTGCAGCCTTGCTGATGCGAGATCCAGCTGCGTATGCCAAGAAAGTTGAATCCTACGTGGCACGTTTTGCCACTCCCGAAGACGCCGACCAGGCGGGCGACACAGACGAGATGGACGGTGACGACGAGGAGATGAACGGCAAGCTCAAGTCCAAGTCAAAAACGGTCAACGGCCAGAACGGTCACCTTAATGGTACTTCTGCCGACACCAACGGTCACGCGAAAGACCACAACCCAGAGGAGGACGAAGACGAAGATGACAAGATGAGTGACATGGGTGAGCTCAGTGATGGTGATGAGTTCATGGGAGAAATGGATGACTGAGAGTGGAAAATTGGGAGATACAGAGCATAAATCAGCATCGGGAGGCATCTGCCGGTCAAGAACTTGGGGTTTCCACTGTTTCCATCACATCTTTCCAGTCTCCATCAATCTCATGCCTCATGTCTGCCTCATATCTGACTCGGGCCTCACTACTCCTTTCTTCCCTCTGATCCATCATTACCATAGCCGTTGTCTTTGTTGTATGGAAGCATTTACAGATCTCCTCCCTCTCATCGTCACTGACTCGATTGATCGCTACGTTTCATGGTTTGGTCCCTGGTCAGCATCGTGAGTTCTTGTTTCATTGTTTCATGTTTCCGTCACTCCTTTCAGATCCAACCTCGTTCACCGACCCCTGACATCATCCGCTTTCAAAGGTTCTACTATGTCCGTCTTCCTTTGTCATCCGTCCGGGTACAGGCAATTGCTCTGCATGTGGATCCTCGCTGATATTTCGATTGAAAGGCGTGCGCTCATTGGCTTCCTTTGACGGCGGTCCATCAAAGGTCTTCAAGGGGCAATGGGGTCTGCCATTGACTTGATTCAGCTGACATCCCTTCTGACGAGGCCGAACTAGTACAGGTTACTGAACGGCGGTGTCGTCCTTCGATACATGGGCGTCCTTGGAATCTTCCCTTCTTCTACTTCTTACTCTCTCTGAACTCACTCATTTTGTGTCCAACTACTCACATTTCAGATTCTACGACGAAAATAACGCAAGAGACTTGTCGGAGCACGTCGAAACCTACCTCAATCTGCTCCAGGGGATTTATACAAACGCGGCGTGGCGGGCCTTCAAGCTGAGGGAACGAGGAGAGAGACAGTGGTAGTGGACGATGCAATGACCAGCTTCTTCGTGCCCGACACTTCACCCTTGTGGACATATGGCGCCGGGTGGAATCCAGCGTATGCCAGGAGAGCGGACGGCTACGATCAGACATTCCATCAGGCCACAGCTTCCGGATCACAAGTATTCGTCAACCTGACATGTAAGTCTTCCAAACTTTCCACAGTGCTATGTGGAACTACATCTGATCTAGAGCTGTCTAAGGTGACAGCATCAGGGCAAGACAAGTCGTGAGAAGGGTGTATTTGCTTCGGATTCGCTGACGAAGCAGCCACTACCTTCCAAATATCATCTTCCACCACATCATCATGCTCCTTCGACTATTCTATCAACGGCTCTTCATTCCAATCTTCCTGCCCAGGAGGCTCAACCCAAGGACTCATCGATAATTTACCTTTAGGAGAACATCAGCTCAGCCTACGACTGGCGGCGAGTGGAGGAGTAGAGCTATACGGTATCGCAGGACAGGTTCCTTTGCCCAAAGGCAGGTGAGTTTAGTGAAGTGTCCATATCCGGATCGGCCAGTCGGCGACGGGATGAATAATACGATAATTGGCAAGCGGTGTGTCTCCCCCGGAGGGGGGAGAGCTGATCAGGGAGGGGGTGCAAAGCAGATGACTGATTGCCAGTTATTCGAACTCCACCATCGATAATACCGACTCTTCTTTCTCATGGTCAGCGGGATGGACACAACTTATCTCGGGGGGAACTACAGGCCAAGTGTCAAACACCTCCGTCTCTGGGCAATTCGATCGTGGGACACTATATAATGGTTCGGCAGCCGTGACCACGGCGTCGACCGCCAGCATGGAGTTCAGCTTCTCGGCTACGGGTATATACCTATATGGGGTTTCCTCGCCCAACGGCGGTCAGGCTGAGGTATATCTCGACGGACAATTATCGAACACTTTGGATTTGCGGGTCAGTCTTTCTGGTCGTATTGTAGGCCTGAGCTGATGATACAGAGTCCTTGGATGGGAAGTTCCTCTTTGCTCTACACTAAGATGGGTCTGAATGCTTCTGTGCCTCACAAATTGTCTCTGGTCAATAACACTCCTGGGAAGGAGCTGGTAGTGGATTATGCTATTTTGACTGGACCTACTTCTTCTACTTCTTCTGGGTGAGTGACTGATTGGTCACTTCTTTGTCTTTATGCCACTACATGTAGTTCTCTTCTTCATGGGTATGACATAACGGGGGACCCTAACCTGAAGTCTTCGCTGGTCACATGAATGGCGGAGGGCAGAGCTGACGTTCAGATCTCACCCCGCTATCATAGCCTCCGCCGTCTCTTCAGCTGTGGCTGTCCTTCTCATAGTTGCCGTTCTTCTATACCTCTATATCACTCGCAAACGTCTTCCGAGGTCATCTACGGAGACCGTCAGCTATGTCTTTGCCCACGGTCTCAGTTCCGGTCAATCGAAATCATTTGTCAAACGTTCCCCATCCACACCTTCATCCTCCAGCGGTTCGACATCGGCCTACGGTCCTCAACCAACCGAACATTCTCCACCACCCTCGTATCCAGACTACATACCTTATGCCCCTCCTCATTCTTCGCCACGTGGTAATGTGTCTCGATGGAGTGCAGCGACCACCGTCACCTTACCCGCCATCGTTGGTGCCAATCCAACTGCTGCTGGATGGTTAGCACGAAACCCGGCAACCGTTGCCGGAGTCAACCCATCCTCTCCCACGTCATCTAGTAGGAACAGTCGGCTTCTCCGTCCTCCTCCACTTGCTCGACGACATAGTAAAGAACGATACGATGACATCGCACTCGACCAATTTACCCCAAGAACTGACATTTCAGCGTCGAGTGTACATACACCGACCACACCTCAATCCCTGATACACGGCGTCACCGTACGAGCTGGTAAAGCTACCCGATCCGTTGCTAGGTTGTTCCCTATGAGAGGGGACAGTGATCCATCTTCGACATATACTCAACCACCCTCTTCTTACACATACGAATCCGATCCTTACCTTCCAACCGTGACGACTGCAGGAAGTCTGAATCCAAATGCTCACTTGGCCATGATGGGTCGTCAAACTCCGAACGATGGTTCTCGTTCAATCACTCCTTACACACCTATTTCTTCCGAACGTCACACTTTGAGAAGAGGAGTCAGTATCAAATCCGTCAAGACGATGAGAAGTTTCTTCTCTAGTTTGTTACATGGAGCAGGAGCAAGCCCTATGCCCGATACACCTGCATTACCACAAGCTGCCGCTCGACCAGATAGCGGAATCTTCCCTTTGTCAAGAAACAATTCTACCGCTACGGGACGAGGACGAGCTTCTTCGGCTGGCGGAGGAGGTGAAGGTGGACAGAGAGGTGGAAGGAGAAGTGGTGGAATGGGAGGTTATGGGAGAGGTAGACCTATGGGATTAAATCTTGAAGAACCACCTAGAAAGGATTTGATTATAGAGTTATCACCGGAAAGCCCAATTACGACATTCAGCAGGCCTGATAGTCAGTGGTACCCGGGTGTATAGATGCATGAATGACATTGTTAATCCATCGACCTGTTCGCGATGCCAAGTGTGTCATGATTGGGATAAACCCCGTTTATGTATGGAAAAAGGAGGGTCACATGTCTTGTAAATGTCTCAGGTTCGTCATGCGTCAATGTATCAAACCGCATGAGATCCGAGATCCGAAACTTGGAATCCTCCGCGGTCCGTTATGTACTCGACGCGCCACGATTGGGTAGGGATGACGAATGAGGGTATCGCCAAGGTGGTTTGTTGTTGTAGAAGTGGTAGTGGTAATGCCACAGCAGCACCGAGGAGTCCACGCTAGAGTAGGTATAAGAAATGCAAGGCCCGACTAAGGGTAAAAGTGTAGGGAATCGACAGGAACCCGTTTTGACCATTTGTGAAAAGGCTCGGAGACCGGAGGTTACAGCGGGGAAAAAAACACCAAGTCCCCGAACCGAGCGACATGCGATATATGCTGTGACGAGTTTCCTCCACTCAACTACCACTCACTCGTCTCTTACCCCATTTTAACCCCAGACAACTCCACTGTATCATTCATGATTCAAAAACGGCTTTGTAACCCTACCAGTGTATTCATTCGATTCGTTATATTTGTACGTCTCTTTAGTTGTTTTAGTGTACAAATCTTTCAATCTTAACGTCAACCGAGTAGTGTTTATCGCGTCTACCCTTTCACCGACTGGGCCACACTCAGTACACATATTACAAGAGGTTTAATATCGAAAGATATTACTAACATTTGTAAACAACTATAACTTGTGAGTTTCTACGTATACCTTCTTTTGGCTTCATAATCCATTGGTCAATGGTCCCATGGTCCTTTGGATCGATCGCATCTTTTTCTTTGTTTCGTATGTTGATCGCCTTTTTTTAGGTCCGAGCATCCGAGTGTTTCACAAGGAATCAAGAACAATCCCAATCCAATCCCAATCCCATCGGTACCGGATCATCTCAACCGCTCCCTTCTACCTTTCTTCCTTTTACTATTTGTATCAAGTTAAAAGAACTGTCTTTGGGATTTCGACATTGCGAACTGCTGGTCAGTTAACGATTCTATCATATTCAAGGATCAAGCGAGTGGGGAGATAATCAAAGACAGTTTTGCGTGTTTCTTGTATTTTTTCTCGGTTTGTCACATAACATCAACACGTCGTGTATCATTTCACCCAACCCTCAAGAACCAAAATATTGGACGATAGGATTTTCAGGAGAATCAAGGAAGATAGGAAGCACGGATACAAGGGATTGGGATACGGAGAATACAAGTGGTTAGACGAAGGCTGGAAGGGGCGCATCACGCCTCTATAACATCATCCAACGCGTATCAATCCCGAGTAACTAGTAGAGCATCTGCTCGTATCGATTCGTATCCCCACCACGCAACTACTGTATCACGTAGATATAGAGATACTTGGCAAGAAGCAAGTCACGCCATCAAAACATACCCGAGAGAGATCTGGATACGGAAACCCCCACTGCCGAGCTCGCTTCCACTTCATCATACCGTACCGACTGATCGACCGAGGACCGGGGAAACCCTGGTCCACATACAACGATCAAAAGTAAGTCTTTTGTATAATCTTCGTCACTCTCATCTATCATCATGACATGTACACATTCCCATCCTCATCGACCAAAACCAATTAACTGATCCGAATGACGCCTTTTGAGTAGATCTATCCCCTCTTCTTTGAGCAGCCACCGGTATGAAGGGTCATAGCCGGAACGAAGAAAGCCTTTAGCTGATCTTCGTCTAGTCCTTTGTTCCTCTCACAAGTGGTCGACAATCCCCTTTACCTTTCTTCATCCCCCAACGGGGGGATTATTGCATCATCACACCTCATCTCTCTCTTTCCTCTATAGACGACTCACATTCATCCTTCTCAGTCTCATCAACGACGTCTCGGTTAACGACATTCGACGTCCCATCAAAGAGGCGGTGTCAAGGGGTAATAAGGTTGTTCCGTACGTACACTTGTCAATCATCAATGCGTCTCTCGCACTGACTCTATCCAGCTTTTACCTATCTTCCCTATCCTCCATCACGAGGATCCGTGTAGGAGTGCACTGTTCTCCGACTTTGTAACAAGTAGATCTTGGATCAACTCTGCCAGGAATTTTTTCTCTCGTTTTCCTCTGAGAGTCCATATACCCATAAAGTCGAATAGGACAATCATACACGATCATCGTTCTATTCCCCATTCCTACCCCCTTGTCCTCACCATGAGCGTCGTCGCTCAACAACCTTCCCTGATTCATCAACCATATTCTGATACTGATCTGTTCCACCCACCTGCACACCGTTCCAATCAAACCGAATTGCCAAGACCTATAGAGTTCCCTGTCGGTCCGTCTCATCTTCAATTTCCTCCCTTTCAGCACCGCCACTCCTCACCAATGTCCCTCATGACACAGAGCTTCTCAGCTCTTGGTCCTCCTCCAGACCCTACAACTCTTCAACCTAACATCATTTCTATAACTCCTCCCCCAGCTCCTAAACCTTCAGTGGCACCCTTACCTCCGGTCACACCTGACAGCACAGTACTCCCTCCGACCCCAGACCCTTCTCCCTCTAGCAGCAAGATTCACTATGCCCCAATCATGGTCGCTCTCGCTCCTCCGGCAGAGGACATTCCTGCGGTCAGTGGATTGCAGGTCGAAGAGGTCCGAGTGTCGCCGAGATGGGATGATGATCCAAAGTTGGAGGGAATACCGAGACGGTCTCCAGTCGTTTCAGTGGAAGATTTGTTGGAAGATATAAAACATTCTGAACAGTTGGGAGAGACTCCAGCGGGTCGAGCGCGATCACATTCGTTAGGTCAACCAACCGTTGGTTTCAACCCTGTCCCGAAACCTATCAACCCGCCCGAATCCAAGACAAATGTCATGGGACCCCCTTCACAACGGATTAAGCGTAGTCAAACTGCCGTCGTATTGCCCAAATCGATCCGAATGCAAGAGAGCAAGAGTGCTGATTCTCGAATCCGAGTCAGACCGAATCCCAGTATCTCAGTCCGTCGAAGTGTCCATTCACATCATCCTACTAGCCCCTCTCCGGGTCTTCAGCGTACTCATACTACCGAATTACCCACTCCCCCTCGCTCAGGCCCACTTCCAGCTTCAGCCCCCGTTTTGCCTCCTCCAGATCTCGGAGGACCCGATGGACTAGAGGCCAAGGTGGTTTTGCTCGGCTCGCAAGGTGTGGGGAAAACATCTCTCATATTACGATACACTACCCGCAAATTCACTCCTACTGTTTCCACCATTGGATCATCTTTTCATACTCGTAAACTCATGCAACATGGTACCCAAATCCGTCTACAGATCTGGGATACGGCAGGACAGGAAAGGTTTCGTAGTATGGCCCCGATGTACTACAGAGGTTCTCACGTCTGTATTCTGGTATATGATATTTCAGATCGACAGAGTTTCGAAGACGTTTACAGTTGGCTGGAAGAGCTCGGCAGGACGGTTTCGAAAGAGACATTAATTTTTGTGGTTGGTATGAAGACGGATTTAGAGCCGAAAAGGATGATCAGGTCAGTGTATCTCACTCTGTGGATATATGGGAAATCAAGCTGACTGAGATAGTCTTGGTGAAGCTAGAGAGACCATTCGAAGATGGCTCAAACCTGTCTCAACAAATCCTCTCCCTCAAATTCAATCTCCTCCCTCTCGAGGTCTCTTTCGTCGCGATACCAACCTTTCTCGAGCCGAGTCTAGCATGTCTAGTCCAGCACCCACTCGATCCCACTCTCATAGTGCGTTAACCAGTCTGGTCAATGCCGACCCCCTTCCAGCTCGTATCCCAGCACTACGGATAGAACTTCCTTCCCCTATACCTTCTTCTGAAACCCCTACCCCAGCTACGGCACCTTCCTCCGCTAAACCTTCCAAACCTTCGAACCGGAGACATAAACCATCAATATCTGTCTCCCGTCCTTCAGTCAAAATCACCTCTCCCGTTTCACCCACACAAGTGACATTCCCAGATTTACAATCTCCTTCCAAAGCGACTTATGCAACTTATTCCGAACTAGCACGTGCCGCTCTCACTCCTGTCAATCGACATTCTTCCCGTTTCTCATTTTCTGGACTTCTAGGGTTTTCTTCAACCCAGATCAGTGAAGCAACCACCTCTTTGGCTAGATTGGCAGAAGAACATCCCCCAACTCGACGTCCTTCTCCTGATCCGAACTCTACATCTAATCCACTGTCCTCGTCCTCCGCATCTATCTCAGGTCAGACATACCAACCTTTCCGTGTACCTACCACCCCACCGAGAATACGAACAGAAAGCAGTCCGTTGCTTGGGACAAAGAAGACAGATGTAAGACGTAAATCGGAAGATTGGTCAACTGGTAGACCTTGGCGAGCAGGACAGGGTCCACCATCAGAAGAGGTCTTGGGGGAGTTCGGGGAAGCGGTGAGAAAACGAGCAAGTGGAGAGATGTTAAGTCCTCCTTCTGGTTCATCGTATGTTCACGGTAGGAGACCAAGGGGAGGGAGTGTAGGGACGGATAGTAGGTTGAATAGGGATGGAACGCCTAGATCAAGTGTGAGCGATGATGAACCTCAATGGGGTACTTTGGTGGAACATATCTATCTAGGTGAATGTAGTGCTTTGACCGGTGATGGTGAGTGTTCTTGCTCATATCCTCGTCCTATATCCTGCCTTACACCTTATCCTTAATCACGCTTGATTGTATCTCACAGCACACTTTTCCCTCGTCATATCCACCCGGTGCCGTTAACAAGCGGATTGATGCAGTGTGGATGTCTGGATGTTGAGAGCAAAGAGAACATCAGCTGATAATCAGGCGTCGAAGCACTCTTCAAAACCATCTCAGCTTTATTAGTCGATAAGAAAGATACTATCGAACGTGAACGAACTCTTCGTCATAAAAACAGTATCATGCTTAAAGCTCCTGAAGACGAATCATCCGGTATTCAAACCAATCGAACATGTTGCGTTTAAACCCCCTTTTGACTTCCGATCTTTCGACTTTTGTTTGGTAATATTGTATTTATATCCCCTCCCTTGCCCTTTTTCTCAGTTCGGTTATGGCGTTAACGGCCCTTTCACGATATTACGATACCACGATTTCCCAAATTCATTACGTTTCTCAACGATATCACGACGATTTGTCTTTCATGTTTGTTTTCCTCTCTCTTTTACATTTCCTACATTGACTAGGTCTTTGATGATATTACAATACCATTAGTTATATTATTACCATTGTTATGGGAGGTGTGGTGAGGGATTTGCCTCTTGTCAATTAAGTGTCAGTTTGTGATGTTTGGTAGCATCGGTTCTTTGGTTTCTCAAGTGTTTTTACAGGCAGAGCCGTATGCATCTTGGTTTTCTTCCGTTCTTTATCTAACTTTGATCACATGATGCGTAGAAAGTTTTTTCCTCGGCTGATCATTAACATATCTGCATGTTTTCCATGATGTCTATCTACATGTCTTCCTTGACGTCTATCCACATGAGTATAGTCAATCCTTTCTGTCGGTTGGACGAGGTTGTCGTCACCCTTCAAACGGCAAGACTACTAGCGACTAAACCAGTACGTCCACCCATTACCTCTACTAAATGTTTTATATCCCCCCACCAAACATCCGTCCCTCTTCTAAGTTTCATATCCGTATGACCCAACACCACGTCCATATTAGCATAAACAATCTTACTCGATCGAATAGCAATCATCACAGCTGTATCTTTTCCTAATCTACGATGTCCTCTAGTGGATTGAGATTGAGGTACACCATGTTGTTCTAAAAATTGCATACATCTCAAACTGAGACGTGCAGCACGAGTACGATCGAGAGGTGAAGGAACTCCACCTTGTAATGTATGACCTAGCGAAGCTGAACGTGCGTCGAATAAATCTGATCCTTCTTCTCGTAGGATTTTGGTCATGACTTCTGTTGTATAGACTGTTGAAGCTTTTTCCGATCTGTCAAGTTAACATGAACATTCACCAGACCTCCTCGTTTTTAGATCATTCACTATGAACCATCCGGCCCAAGTGACCACAAATGCTATGTGCACGGTATCATGATATGGATTGGAATGCAGAGAAGGGAGAAAAGATGAAGGAAATGATACGAAGGATTGACTAACCTGATCACCAGACGTCCTTCGCTCTTCCCCTTGACATCAAGTTTGTAACGACGACTGAGGAAATTGACATCTTGTTGTAATAACTGAAGGTTGATACCTTCTTCAGGAGTGTAGACTAATACAGCTCCGACCTGGAAAGATCAGATTTCCTCCAAAATTCCTGTATGACCACTTCCCGGCGCAAGACAAGAAAGTCTCACGAAATACAACAACAATTTCTGAAGATTTCATCCCTGGGGAGTTGGAGGATAACCTGAGCATCGCACATAGGAAGAGGGAGAGAGAGAGAGAGAAGAAACACAGAAAGAAGCCGTGACAGGTGTTGAAGGCGAGGAATGACCCACCGCCAAAGCACCCATAGTAGCGATATAACCACTCATCCCACCTTGAGTCTCCACAACAAACACCCTATTCCTACTCGCCGAAGCGCTCTGTTTGATGGCATCACAAGCGTCCACCAAAGCGTTCAGACTCGTATCACTTCCCAAAGAAAAATCTGTCAATGGTACGTTATTGCTCAAAGTAGCCGGCAGATGAATCATGGGAATGTGGAAACTTGGATAATTGGCGCGGTTTTGTTCCAATAGCAGGAGTGAATTGAAAGCTTCAAATCCACCAATCAACAATAAACCATCCAGTCCATGTCGTTGAAAGGCTGATGCCACTTCACCCATATCCACACTAGGTAATGTCCTATTGGTACCTAATTCCGAACCACCACGAGTGGTCCAAGAATCCACTCGAAGCCACGATAATTCTGCAACGTTGTCATCGAGCAAACCTTCGAATCCGTTGTATATGGCTAGAGCTGTATGACCACGGTTATGACAGAAACGAACGGCTTGACGAGTGGCGGCGTTCATACCGCCAGCAGGAGCACCGACGTGGATGATACCGATACGTAGACGTTTGCTTTCTGGCACTTGAGAGCTAGCGGCTAAGGAGGAGGAGATTTTGAAAGCTTGGAGCATTTCGCGGAACTCGGAATCACGGAATGACATGGCTTTGTCGAAATCTCTACTGTCGATTGCCGCTGCCACTGCTTGAGTCTGCGTGTGAGGTCTGTCCACTTCCAATGTGGATGAGTGCCATGATATTGGAAACTACACTTTTGGTAGCTTCGGCGCGCTGAGAGCGACCAACGAGAATGGTAAGGAGGACAACAGTATGCTCACCTGGGCAACAGCCTCAAGTAAAGGCACCTGTGTGATCTTATTCTCCCGAATGCCAATCATGTATGATGGGGTTTCCGGTGTAGCGTCCAATAAAGCCTGAACAGCGTTAACACCTTGAAGAGTAGGCTGATCATCAGCAGCTGTTACCGAAAATCTACAGTCCCAACTGACCAAGATACGGTCAAAAGCACAAGGCTTCCCACCTCGTTGAGTGTGACCCAGAGTCGTCACCCTAGTATCCAGGCCCAGTCGATCAACCAGGATCTGCTTGACATACTCCGGTTTGATGTGTTGAAGTTTGCGATCAAGGGCGCCTTCGGCGACAATGACGATTGACTTGCGTTTACCGACTGCTCGGTGCTAAGAGTCAGCTCGACTGATCATTGACGGAGAACTGAGGTTAATCCAGGGGTACGATTAGTATCAAGGAAATAGTTGATTGACGCGGATGAAAGAATACCCACAGACTTGAGTAGATCGCACATCTCATCTTCCCAATCCGCCGACTCTGGTGGGCATTCAGGGATGAAGACAAAATCCGCGCCTGTCGCTATACCCGCAAGAAGGGCTAGCCAACCGCAATGCCGACCCATGACTTCAATGACGAAAGCTCTCGAGTGTGACGATGCAGTGGATGAGATAGAATCGATAGACTCGCAAATCCGATGCAAGGCGGTGAGTGCGCCAATGGTCAAGTCGGTCATTGACATGTCGTTGCGGAAAGTCAGCGACCAGTCTTGGCATGATTCACAACTTGCGCAGAAGTGACTAGGACCAACGAGCGAAAACCGTGCGACAGACTAGACTTCTTCAGGGGACCAAGACCGAGGGATATTGACAACAAAGAGTAGACTTACTCGATGGACCCAACCAAACCGACAATATTCAGATGCTGATGAGCGTCTCGTTGTTCACTGGTAATCTTTCCTGATCGTCAGATCGTCTCTTTTTTCAAATATCCTCAATCGACTTTTGACCCATGAGTGCACACCAAAAGACATGAGAACGAAAATCTCACCATCCTTATGCAACTCTTCTATCAGACCAGGCCATTCCGCACGAAGTTTATCAGCCCCCGTCAAACTTCCATCCCCACCACAAACAGCCAAACAATCTATACCAAACTTGATCAAATTATGTGCTGCCTGTAACCTCCCTTCTCTCTGTCTAACTATTCACATCAGCCCATTCTCCCCAATTTATTTATTAGTGTAGATTATTGAACTCACAAGAAGGACATCTTGAAGACCCGATCAAAGTTCCTCCTTCACCTAACCAACCTCTCACATCATCCCAACCCACTCTAACAATATACTTCCCTCTTAAACTTTTAGCCTTTTTGTCAATACTTTCGATAGAAGCATTAGGATTCCCATGTCCTGCCATATCATCTAAATCTCCTTCACCAGCACCATCTTTTAATAATTCACCATACCCGAAACTCAACGGTGCGTCTGATAGAGGTGCGATCCAAGTAGGATCTGTATAGTTGACTACATGACTATGCTCCCCGTGAGCTTGAGGGTGTAAAGCGAGTTGTTGACTTGGGGGTAGAGAAGCAAAGGAGACTGCTCTTGTTGGTAAATGGGGATGAGAGTCTGAAGGTGAGAGGGAAGGAGTTGTGACTGTAGATGATTCTCGAGTTTGGAATGGAGTGGGATCATCTGTGTTTCCTCGGACTAAACCTTCCCATCCTTCTCGGATGATGAATGTTTGACAACCTCTAGATATACCTTGACGTACTACTGCGCGGACTGAGGGTCAGATACTCAATCCCTTTTCTTGCATGTATGACCTTTCATCACGAAGTCAGACATACATATCTATGAGGGGGAGGTCAGACCAATCGTTACTATTGAACAATGGAATGTCACAATTGAACAAAGAAAGTCGGAGTGGAGGGGGGAGGTCAAGTCAACAAACTCACCAGCGGCGTTCATACCAGCACTATCACCCCCACTGGTCAACACAGCAATCTTCTTCTGTGATTTATGTACCGGCTTTGGTCCGTTGACATTGACTCGAGGTCTGGCAGTTTGAGGTTCTGTGACGCCCTCCATGTCCTTTGTCCCGCCGTCTGGCAGGTTGAGTAAGTTGGACATGGATGTACAGTGCCTCTCGTTTGACTTTGGTACTATCGAGCAAGAGAGATGGTCAAGATGGGTAGGATGGTTTTGGTTTGGCAGTGAAAAGAACGTTAGAGGTCTGAAGTGAAAGGAGAGTGAGTGAGTGTGAGAGAGGAAAAAGGAGCAATGGCGAAGTTTCGATTTTGTCTCGCTTCTTAGCCGACGCCTAACTAGGCATGTATGTATGTACAAATGCTCGTACTCTACTCATACACTTGAGCAACTACTACCGGAAAACATGCAACAGAGCAAAGGGTGTCACTGTGACATTACAAAATGTACAAATACAACACTACAAACCCTCTTCGACATCACCCTCTTCATCCATGTCATCATCCTGTCCACCTCCATTGATATCCTTCTCCCTATCCACCCCCCCTTGTCCCTCCCCCTCCCCGATCCCCTCGTAGATACTTTGCTCTGGCATACCTACCACTTCACCCCTCGGAAGCTCTCGCATACACTTTCCGACCGTCTCCGTCCATTGTTTCCGGACCGCTAGCAAACGCTTGAGCGTCTCGGGAACGGGCGGACGGGTGGAAGTCTCAGCTTTGGAATTGTTCGTCTTTCGAGGTGCTATTCCGTACTTCTTGACACGCTTAGTCCATCCTGCTTCGATGGCCTTTTCGATACCTTCCAAAGCTGAAGAATATTCAGCATATGCTAATCGATGCTTGGCGATGTCGGACAGACGAGATTTGCGAGCTTCGTTCAAAGCAGATTGCTTGACCAGCAGTCGCTGACACGTGCGGAGGGAGGATGTGATCTCATCGTCGTCCCTTTTGGAAGGATCGAACTGAATGTTAGAACGATATTTCACCACAATGAATCGATATTGATTTCACTCACATCTTCGTGCTCCCCTAACAAATTGAGCATCTTCAATTCCTTCTTCACTCTCTCTTCCATATCCACCACATCGATTTTTATGACGTCCCTCACTTCCTCTTCCATAACATCTCCTAAACGTAATGCCTCTCGCCTTGCATTTTCGGCCGCAGAGTTAGTCTCGGCCACTTTTTTATCCTTTATGAAAGCAGCGACGATCCTTTCGGTCAAACCTCCCAGTCCCCTTTGTTCATCCACCAAAGTCTCATCTTTCATCTCCGCTGAAGGGACAAAGTGTGGCACTGCAAGTCCTCCAGGTCCACGGTCATGAGAGTGTCGCATGGAGGGGACAAAGATACGAGGAGTGGTACCGGGAGGAAGACCGTCTTCTTCGTCCCATACTTCGGTATAGTGACGACCCCGAGGAGGGACTTCGTATGACTCGGGAGCATCGGCCTGGTTGTCAGTGTGCCCTTCGTAGCTCTACGCAGAACACCCATGGGCTGAGGAAAGCCGGCATCACGGTGAGACTTCAGATTCCAGGGAGCAGAAGACCTCGAGTAGTGATATAGAAGCGAGACATACCTTGAAGTTCAGCAGGGCCAAATCGTCTTCCCTGATTTCCCGAAGGTACGGTTCCACCCCACTCCAAAATGTCGGAAAGGCCACTTGACTAGGAGCTTTGACATTGCTGAAATCCTCATTCACCTCATTTTGTCTCTTAGGACCCGGTTTGGGAGGTTTCTTCACACCTGGACGGTTTGGTACCAAAGGTCTCTGAGGTTGGACAGGAAGGGAAAAATCAAGGGACGCCCCAACGGTCACCGAAACTGCGGCTGTTGAATTTGAAGGCGTGGGAGAAGGATCTGGGCGGGGTTTCTGAGAGGAAAGTTTTAGTTTGAGACCGGAAGTGGTGGACTGGTAAGGTGGAGAAGATAACCTGTCTTTCACTGTTTGTGAGTTCAGGCATGATGTTGTACTGGAGGGAATTTCTACAGTGTATCATGAAAGAAAAGTACTGTCGATATGATTGATGAAAGACTCACTCTCATCATCCGAATCTGCTACACGCTTTTTCTTCTTCTTCTGACCTCCGTAAGTGACAGTCCGAGGGGTTTGATGTAGTTGTGCCAACGCGTCGGACAGGTCAGAAGGAGCAGGGGATACTGCAAATCAGTTTCAGTGTACCCAGTCTGTTTGAACTACTGAACCATTCACGCTCCACACAGCGGTCAAAGTTTGGTCGTAGATACGGAGGAAGAGAGAAGGTACATAGATTCGAGAAAATCGACAACTCACAAGAATCTCTCTCCCGCTTGACTTTAACCCCAGGACTACCTTTGGATCCCCCACCAAGATTCATACTTCCCCTATGTTGAACAGCTTCCAGACCCACCCCTAGCTTCCTATTACTCTCCAAAGCAGCTCTCTCGCGCTCTTCATCCTTCTTCTCCGCATCGCGTTTACGTCGGTTTGGATCGTCCAGAAGGGGTACGTCGGCGGAGGCGAGGAGGGCAGCACGGAGAGCTTCTAATTCTTCTAAAGGGGGTAAAGATGGATAGCTAGTAGAGGATATGAGCTGGAGTATGGATTGAGCGTAGCTTCTAGTTGGCATCATGGGGAGTAAATGTGTCGCAGTGTGGAGAAAGAAACAGAAACAAAGAGAGACGAAGAAGGCGGAGAGAGAGAGAGAGTTGAGACTGACCCAAGTGCCCGAAGGGGGGCGATTGCTTCCCACGTGGCAAATTTGAATGATCCCCCTTCCCATCCCCATCGGTGCGTGCGGTGCTGTTGCACGTTGCTTATGTTGCATGTTGCATGTTGCATGTTGCAACTGTTCCATGAAACCGTTTCAGGACGAATGAGCACGTAAGACGTCAACGACATGCTCCCTACCACTACGAGGAACAAGTTCACGGATACTCAACCTCTGAAGACTTTGGCAAAAGCAGCTGGTTCGTGTTCAGTCGAAGTGAGTCAAAAAGTGACTTCCATATCCTTCCTCATCTCTTCGGCCTTCAGTTTACTCCATTGACCTCTTCTCTTACTCTTCACTCACAGCTTTGGCGTGCTATGTCTCATATGAAAAGATAATGAAAACCTATACTCTGTGTACTAAAGTCAATCAAGTATCCAACGGGGTGTTTCGATATAGGACAATGCTAATGACAGTCTGGAGCTTATGCGAAATGCGTAGGGTCGCGATATTTAGAAGTCTCTAAGGGAATGTGCGAAGTTGAATTTGTGGCTTTCAAGCAATGTGTTCAGGTGAGTCCATCGATCACTCATCATTCATTCGTGTCGCTTGATCCTGCCAACCTCTCTGAGTCATATAGATATCGGTAATGGGTTCAAGACTGAGATTACAGAAAGTCATGGGTCGGAAATGGTGAAGCTTCCGCTCCTTGCATAACGTTACCGAGTTTCTCCAGAAATATCATTCCTGGCAATGAGTTTTACACCTCAGTCGTCATCTTACGGCTCACGATGAAACGAGCTCTCGACCAACGCCGAAGCACACCCAGGACATGCATCCCCCGGTATGGCATGACATCAGTGGGATCGTGAAAGACCCAGCAAGGGAGGTTTACACGAGATGTACTCTGTTGCTAATTTCACAAGTCATAGACATGCTTGGTTTATGCCAAATTGAACCAGGAGACACTTTCCAAATCATGTGATATGCAATGCAATAATATGACTATCTACTCTCTCAAGAAAAATTAAACCTTCTAACCTTAACCTTGTTCTTTATCCTGTTCGAATAATATTCTCCCTCCTTCCAACCTTCTTTCCTCCCTTACACCATTTCTCCACCCTCTACTTTCCATCATCTTCACAGCCTCCCATTCCAACCTCACAAAAACCCACATCCATCTTCTGACCAATTCCAAAGCTTCCATCATGAACACCCCACTTTCAATCTCGCTAATGGTATGTAAATGACTTGATAATTTGAGAGACCAAGTGAATCGTAATACGAAATCTACCATTGCGAAAAGATGATAAACCAATGGATCAGGTAATAATAATGTTTGTCTTAAACCAAAAGCCAACAATTTCCTATTTCCTCCTCCCGTGTTAACCGTTGGATTTGAAGGATGAGCAGGAAGAGGAAGATGAGGATTGAAAGTAGGTCCTGGTGTTGGACAAGGAGAACGTTGATGTGATTGATCAGAACGAATAAATCGTTTAGCTCTTTCCCAAATTGTCACACTTTCTCTTCTTGCAGGACGAGGGATTGAAAGATGGTCTGAGGAAGATGAATCTTTTGGTGGAGGAATCCAAGTATCTATATCACATAAAGCTAATCCCCAATCCAGTGTGATATCCCAATAGAAAGAATACATCGAGTTGAGGACGACGGAGAGAAGCCAAAGTCGGAAAAGACGATGTTCACCAAACCAACGATCATGTTCGAGACTCAACTCTGCGACTGTTATCCCTTTGGCGGAAGCGATTTCAGAGACGACGTTTTTCTGAGCGGCGGAGAGGAGAATGACGGGGAAAGCGGAAAAGTATTTAAAGGCGTTGGCGAGAGAGCGAGGGGAGGTGTAGGAAGATTGGTGGTATTCGAATATACATTGCTTGAATCGTAGGACGTAGGGCAAACTGTTGTCAGTTATGATTTGTCGTTTATGCCAATCACTGTTGGTATTCGTGACTTTTTTCCTCATCGCTCCTCAGATCACAGATTATTTGGTGGGTGATAGTATAACCCGACGTGCTGAGGGAGTTGCCGTGTCAACGCAAAGGTGGAATATGTGATTTGAGGTCATGGAATCTAGGAGAGGTGGTCTGTGAGACACTTTGATACCTCGATGAGCACAGATGAGATGTTGAAATAAGAAATGACAACTCACCAAACCATACTCAACGTCACCCATCTTTCCCAACCTTCCTGGGCTACTCTTCCTTGGGTGATCCCCCCATTCCAGATCTGACACGCGGAAACCCACATGTCCCCAAGAACCTTTGCGAAGCTAGTAAGGATATCAGCTAGGATGACGTCTGAAAAGAATATCGGGGCTGTTGTGGAGGGTAGAAGTATACGATGAATGGCGCTGAAATTCTTAGCATTTGAAGTAAATTTCTCTCCCCCAGACCTCTCGCTTCCGTCCCTATAGTTTGACCAACGTTGATCATGGTACTCTTCCCTCTGCTGAAATGCCTGGTATATATAGTGTTCGTTGAGATTCAAGTGCATCGAGCAAATCACAAGAGACGAAGAAGAAGAAAGAGGAGAAAGAGATGAAAGAGGAGGAGGTGAGAGAGGAGGAGGTGAGAGAGGAGGAGGTGAAAGAGGAGGAGGTGAAAGAGGAGGAGGTGAAGAAAGAGGAGGAGGAGGAGTGGGTAGGATGGACGAGACCCTCATATATCTCAGCACACAAAATACTCACCGTCGAAACATGATCAACTCTCTCTTCCCAATCCCTTTAGTAGGTAAACCTATCCCTAATCCCACTCCTAAAGCGATAACACCCACCAAAGCCCTCCATTTTTCCATTTTCTCAGTATCCGCCTCTGTGATCGTTCTGAACAACAACCAACCTCCTCCTACCCAACCTACATAAATCAGGAACAATTTATATATCGGTCCATGTAATGGTCTTCCTCCTTCATTTCCTCCACCTAATCGAGGAGATATCCCATCGTTTGAACGTCTTGGTGTATCCGGTTCACGTGAAAGAGAAGGAGGAACTAGTGTTCTGAGAGGATCCAATTCGAGGTCATCGGTAGATAATGGAAGTGGTAATGTAGGAGGTGGATCAGGATCTTCTCTGATATCAAGTATCCAAGCGGGGTCGAGACCTAATAAATGGAGTAGATGTAGGTTGATAGCCCATAATAGAATGGCTAGACCTATCAAGAATAGAACGCGGAATGGGAGTGGGAAGGATGCTGAGAGAGGTGGTAGGGAGAGATGAGGATGGGGGTGTTCTAACATTGGAGAAGGGGGAGAGTCGATGTCCATCTTGACCAGGTTTCTTCGATATGAGATGTTGAGATGTCGAGTATCAAGTACAGAAGTAGTTCTGAATAGATGTGAGGGTGTGTGAATATATTCAGAAGGTTTATAACTGTCCCTCTATGCTCTAGCACGAGGGACGATGTATGAGAGTGAGTTGAAACAAGTGGTGGTGGTGAGTTGAGCGGTGCAAATGTAACGCAGCCAAAGTGACTTCGGAGTAATTCGTCAACATGTCCGAACATGCATTCCAGCAATCATACCTCAGCCACTCAAGGGTAATTCACTAGCATACGTTAATAAACAACTACGCCATTCTCTCATCATTACGAACCCTCTCTAACCCTCCCTTGATCACATCCGCATCGAAAAGGGCATCCCCCACTAACCCAGACAACTTCGCCAACGCCGTTTGTTGCGCCCCTAACACCTCTGCAAGTTGCGCCAAAGACTTCTCATCTTTGGTCCATTCCGCCCCGCCTCCAATCTGTCTCAACTTTCTTTGTCGACGCACTTCGTCCAACAGACCCCACAGCTCATTAACCTCTCCTATCATACGACGTTTACCTTTCTTTCCCCCCAAAGCTTCTGAGCGAAGACCCACAGATCGAGGTGTCCCAGGGGTTCCTGGAACGGAAGAGAGAGTGGATCGCCCGTCCAGTTCAGCTTGGACGTTTTCGAGGGTAGAGCGGATGATAGTTTCTTCAGGTCTGAAAGGTGTCGAATGTAGAGCAGGGATGAACTGGGGAGATTGAGCGGCGAGATGGATCAGACGGGACTGAAGAGATTTGAGAGAAGTCTGAAGGGTTTGAAGACGGATCGAAGATGATAGAGATGCTTGTCGAGTTAAATTCGCAAGGGCGGCTGATATTTCCTAAAAGTCAGCATCGGTATTAATTTGACTTTACAGAAGGCAGCAGATGACACACTTTGAGCTTTTGTTGATGCACACTGGCGACTTGTTCTTGCATTTGTACCCTTTTCTTCACGTCGGCCCATCCGGTTGCTAAGACGGGGACCATGCTAGAAATGTGAGCTCGAACGTCATGATTCTTCTACACGGAGCTCACTTTTGCGGGTCTGGGTTATCTCTCATCGCCCTAGCCCATTTCTGGTCATCTGTAGCGCCAGCTGGTCGACCATATTGAGGTGCTGTTCCTGGATCGACGACATTGTAGAAAAAGTACTATCTGTCAGTCCTTTTTTCTTCGACCCTGCGTCTCTGCAAACATCAGAGTAGAGCCGAACATCTTTGATTCAAAAACTCAATCACGAGCACTTGTACAAGATGTAAGATCAGAAAACGGACTCACCTGAAAACGACAATCTGGAGAAGTCACATCCCAAGCTCTTTGAACGGCCAACATTCTCTCTTCTATCCCCAATTCCTGACGTGGTCCTATTATGCTCTGACCCAGCGCGTTACCCGCAGTACCAAAACCGTTTTGCGGCTGCGGCTGCTGCTGCTGAGGTTGTTGTTGTTGCTGTTGAGACTGAAATGGTTGTGAAGAACCAAACCCGCCATGTTGTTGAGATGGTTGATTGATGGATCCAAACCCTCCTTGTTGAGCTTGATTCTGACTCCCGAACGTATTCCCTTGATTCTGACTCGCACCGAGATTTCCAAGAGGTTTAAAACCAAACGTATTATTCTGTTGACCTTGTTGTGCCGTGTTAGATCCGAATATCCCTTGTTGAGGTTGAGCATTCTGATTATTTGTACCGAAATTGAACCCTCCGGTAGATTGGTTCTGTGTGGATCCGAAACCTGTATTGGACTGTTGGTTCTGAGTCTGATTTTGATTTTGAGAGGTTCCAAAGCTGAAAGAAGATGCTGGAGCTGGATTATCGATTTTGACTCCGAATGGAGATGCGGAGGATTGTGGGTTGGGTGTGGTGAATGAGAAAGGTTTGATGGTGTTTGGTGCTGATGTTGAACCTGATCCAAACGCTTGGGGTTGGTTCTGGTTTTGGTTTTGGGTGTTTCCTATATGTTCAGTTGTCATCTGAGTTTGAGAAGGGTGGACTGACCGAAAGAGAAGGACATGTTGGGTTATGAGGTTATTGGATAGGAGATGGTACATCCCACAGGTCTAAGTGGTCCAAGTCAAGAATAGTGAGCCTGACATCTGTCGCAGCAGCGAAAAAGTCTGAGGAAAGTGCGTCGAACTCCGACAATTTTGCCTTTTGACTTTTGACTTTTGGGGTAACATCTCGCGATATGGTGAGACCGAAGAGACGTAGCGATGATAACCAGGTTGGTTCATCTAAGAAGCATGGGAATAGAAGGGCTGAACCGACTTATGATACATATGACGAAGCTCTTGACGGTGGGTTTTGGTGCCCTTCCTGCCCCCCCCCCCCCTGGCCCTCTCTCTCCGGTCCCCTTGAATTACTCAAATACTCAGGTTGTGTCTCATTTAATGTATACAAGGCTGATAGATAGGAGGAGTAGAATTGGAAGAGAAAGGAGAAAGATATAAAGATGGCGATAGAGTGAGTTATAGCTGTAGTTGCTTGCTGTATGGTAGTCGATGGTAGCTGACTCAAATCAGGCTCAAAGATTCTACGAAAAAGCTCTCGAATTGTATAGGAAGGCATATGATTTCAAACCGACTTTCGACGCTGCATACAACCAGTGAGTGTCATTGTTCATCTCCACTCCCATTCTTCTCTGAACACTGACTTACTAACTCGTCGCTGTGCCAAAAGCCCAAACTGTTGTTTTACTTCAGTGGCAGGCGGGGATCTTCAAAGTGACAGTTACAATGGTAGGTGTCAATGGAGCCAAATCATGATGAGGTGGGGAAAGAATTGACGCTGTGATGTCATGAGAGTGGTGGGACCGTTATCATTATTGACACTCATGTTCAGAGCTCGAGTCTTATACACACTCTCAACCTCTTTCCTACTCCCTCCACAAAATGTCGAGCTTCTCTCATCGGCCGTGGACATCTACCGACATTCTATGACCCTCACCACTGACCCATTATTGCTCTTAGATGCAGGGTACAATCTCGCCGAGACCCTGTCCGACCTGGCATCGATCATCGAGGATCTTTATCCGGATCGGACTGCTCAAGTTAGGGCTATACGAGAAGAAGCTTGTGTGATACTTGGCAATGTGTTCGATGGACAAGAACGATATCTCTCGTCTCGTCTTGATGGCAAATCACCTTCAGCTCCATATGATAATACTATGATTTCGGATGACTCTTCGACCCAAGATCTCTCTACCACCGCAACACACATAGAAGACCAGTCGGAGAATGTTCCCGTGGAAGTTAATGAACCATTGCCAGATGGGGATATTCCAATGGATATAGAACAAGTGGAAGACTCAGACAAGACAAATGAAACCCCATACGAAACTCACCTACCTACTCCTTCTTCCCTTATCGATACTCTATCCAACCTCATCTCACTTCATCTTACATTATGGGAAACCTCGTCTCACCCTCATCCACCAACAGAACAAGAACAACTTGTCCTTCGTCAATTCCTTCACCGCGTTACACCCTACATACCTCCCTCCAAACAATCTCAAGTGGACTTACTTGAAATTCGTATAATTCTCACTGAAGATTCTTTGATCTGGGAATCTTTCAAATCACAAGCAACGATAGGAGGGGGGTTTGAACAATCTCTTCAAGGTGCTTTAATGGCTTTAACATCATTATTATCTTCTTTGAATATAACACCTCCTGAAGAAACATCATTACGAGCTGAAATCCTTCTACTTTTATCTGATACACATGTTACATTATCAAATCGATTGATTCATCTTAACAAACAACTACCACCTGGTCCAAGTCCATTAGGTCAACAAGCATGGTCACAATTATCAGAATCAATAACAAGATTAACACAAGCTTTGAACCTACCTAAAACATCAGAAACACCGAGAGGGTATAAGGGGAATATATTATTAGAATTGAGTAAAACAAGTTTAGAACGTGTTAAATTGAAAAATGTAAATGAAACGGCCAAACGGAATGTGAATCAGTTGATAGAGAACGCAAGGACTTATGGTATCAATGCCATTTCAAGTTTGAATTGGAAAGGGGTTTTAGAAGATGGGATTTTGACTTTGGCTTATCCTACAGGATGGGATGATGAGGTTTTAGCTAGGGAAATTGTCATACATCAGATTAGGGTGTTGTTATATGCGAGTCAATCTGATTTGTTGGAATTGGATAATAGGGGAAAGTATTCGAGTGAATTGGAAGGGGTTTTGAAGAGGTTGAATAAGTTGGAAGAAGGGAGGAAGATTGGACAAAGGGATTTAGAGAGGTTTTGGGATGATTTGGAAGATGATATGACGGAAGAAGAAAAAGGTTGGTGGGCCAGTGTAGTGTGGGGTTTTACGGACGTAGCTTTGTAGATGGGTTTGTGTATAACCCCTGCAGTCATAGATTGCATTGGGATCTCCTATCAGTAGCCGTGGACGATCATGTCGGCTCATCGTGTTGCATATATGAGAGTACACCATCAACAACAGTCCTCCGAGACCTACGAAATAAAACAGAGCTCTAATCGACACTGTCAACATGACGTCAAATTCGAAGAAATATAGCATGTCAGATATATTGAAGATTACAAATCATACGGAATTGGTGGACCCATCAAATAGCCATCCAAATCGATTTATCCTTGACCAACTTTATATTTCCAGAAGAAGTATACAACAACATTAAATTATGTGCGGATTCCATTGCGAAAGAATCTTTTCTGATTCCCTATTATCATCAACATCCACACTGGTATACTAGAGATGAGTAAAAGAATAATCAACTCACCTCTGGATCATCAGATTGTTCCATTCGTTTTTTGATAGAATCTAATACACGTTCATAATGAACTATAGCAAGATGTGGGATACCGATACCATGAAAAGCTCTACCGAAATTATATTCGACTTCTTCTTGTGAAATTGGATCTTTAAGACTTAATTCACGATATTTAGTGAGGAATGCTAATCCCTGATCATCAATCCTTTTTTCACCTTCTTCAAACTTCCTTCAAGTTAAGCGTTTGAGTGGGAAGGGAAAGAACGGAAAGAATGACAGATGATGTCAGACAATTGTGATGAGGATATTTTCAAGTGAGGATAACTGGGGATAGACTCACTTGAGCCATTTGAAAATTCCTATTATCCGATTGACGATTCATTGATCTACCAAAGAAAGCTTGAGCGATAAGTAAACAAATAAAAGGATTATATTGATCAACTTGGTATGCTCTCATAAAATAATCTACCCCATCAAATCATTTTATCCATTTCGAATCGTGTGAGGAGAAAAAAGACTTACAAAGAGCACTTTGATAACTTTTTGCAGAAAGCATATGTTGACCATATAAAACATTTAGACCAGGAGAAGGTTTTGTAGGTCTTGGAACTTCTTCTTGAGGTTGTTCATTCCCTAATAAACCTTCACCATCAAATTCCAAATCCATTTCTTCTTGATCTTTTTCAACTTCAACAAGTTCTTCCTCCATCTCTATATCTTCATTTCTTTCCCCTCCCCCTTCTTCTTCCTCTACTTCTACTTCTTCAACATTATCAACATCTTGCCATTGTAATCTTGAATAACCATTTTTAACACTTTGAGCCCATCTACCCCAAATTGGATTATAATGTAACCTTAATCCATGAGCGGCATCATCCCAAATCCTTAATTCTCTATGTACGAATCGTTGTAATATTGATCCTTGCCAAACCACAGCAGCACGAAGTCCTTTCCCACCAAGACATGCTAACATGAGTTGTAAAGGTTCGATACGGAATTGATGTAATTGAGCGAGACGTTTACAATTATCATATATTTTATCGTAAGCTTTGGCACGCATGGCAGCGGCTACTGTTGTTAATCGAAGGGCGATCTCGCAACGTCGATTGTTGAATACGCCAGACCAAACGACATGTTCAAGAATGTCCAAAGCGAATTCTTCTTCACTTTTGACCATTAGAACGCAACAGTACTGCAGATTAGCCAAGCTATAATCGACGTATGATGTGGACTCACTTTGATGACCAAAGCCAGCCATTCTTCATATCCTAGACCATACAGGTCAGTGGAACGAAGTATGACATATGCGGAACTGTCTTGTTGTTCATCGTCATCATCAACTATCTCGGTCAGCACCAACAAACTCAGCACATGTTATGAACTCACGACCCATCTCCCTCTCCAGACGCTCTTGCAGCTCTTGCGCTTGAGTAGTAAGATCATTCTTCCGTTGCTTGGGATATTTGCGTACCCTCACAACCCCCTAGATTGATCAGCTGTCGTGTGGACAAGAGCATACAGCAGACATACTCTGTTCTTACCAAAATTATTCCGTGCCACTCGAAAGTTCTCAACCATCGTCTCCGCCGCATAGACGAATTTATCCAAAGCCCCGACTTCACCGTTGGCAATCCCTTCCTCTGCCGCTTGTACGTCTTTCCACAGCGATTGCATCAACGAATGCATCTCTTCCTCCAGCATACGTCTCGTGAACATACCCTCGGCACTGCGATCACCTTTGGATGGACCACGACCTGTCCTAACTTCTCCCCGGGTGATACGACCCCGCAGCACTGATCATGAGCTCAATGGCCCACGCACTTCAAGGAGCTCACCTTTGGTGACAATCTCCAATGCTTCTGCTTTCTTACCTGTGTCCTCGAGAACATTCGCGAGGAGAAGCTTTGCTTCTATGTGATTGTCATCGACGCTAATCACTATTCGTCAGTCAGAATCGATACCTAGAAAAAAAGATCTCACCCCATCGAAGTGCTTCTTCAGCCGCAGCATGGTCTTGAAGACGGTAATAACACTGGCCGAGGGCGTATATGAGGGCGGGACTATCAGGAATCTATCACCCCATGAGTATCGACGTATCCGAGCGTTTGGAAATACCCACATTGTCATTACTTTGAAGCTCGGCCAATACCTCCAATGCCTTCTCCCACATTTCTCGTTTGAGAAGAGCTTCACCCAATTCCATGAACAAAGTTTGATTCAATTCGACGTCCCATTCGAGGATATGATCAACATGTAACTATCATGTAAGCTTTTTGATCTCATTTCAAAATATATTTACCCACCATAGCTTCGTCATCATCACCCAATCTCAACCGAAGCAGAGCCAGTCGCTGTCGGAGGTTTACATCCAACGGATGCGTCCCCAGATCTTCTGCCTGTTCACCGGATTCTGTCAGACGTTGAACACCAGGCGGGTCATATTCTCTATCATCATCCAATGCGTCGAATTGACGTTCATCTTTTCTGTTCTGAAGCCAACGTTGTCCACGTCGAATGACCAGTAAAGCTTCCTCGAGTTGATCACCTAACATAAGAAGATCACCAACGGCGATGACATGTTCTAATCGCATCGTATTGGCCAAGTCGGAGTACACTTCTTCTGGACCATTGAAATGATCATAGTGCCATTCAAAAGCTCGTCGGAAAGCCTGGGCCCCGATATCGTGATGAGTGGTCTCAGTGAAGAGTGGAAAGAATTCCATGAGTAGATCGAAATTGTACGTTGTGGGTGAATGTGTTTTTAGGATCTTCTTGAACGCTTCGACAGCCTAGGTAATTAGCTTGATGATGAATGTTGCACAAATGACCAACTTTGCTTATCTTGTTCTGCTCACGATACAATGCTGAGATCTCCCATAAACTTCCTACATCGTCCGGGTCGACTTGCAATGCTTTTCTGAGACAATATAGACATTGAGGGATTTGATCGCGTTCCCTAAATGATCAGCAGGAAATCCGAGTGATTTCTTCGCCTACTTGACGATCCAACACGAATGAACATCACATTGTTATCTCAAAATCACAATCAGGAGGAAGAAGGGGATGGTGGAAGAGGGGAATAAGAGAGGGACAGCATATTATCGTACTGGAGGAGAGAGGAGATTATCCCAGGGCGACTCACTTAAACTGCGCAGCAAGCTCCCTCCACGTTTCCGCTTCATTCTCTACATGAGCAGCAAAGAACCTCATTTGTCTAGCCGCTTCTTCATCCCCAAGTTCATCATAACAACTAGCGAGGGATGTCCAAGCGCTGAAAACGTGAGGATCATGTCTTATGACCTCGAGGAAAAGTCGAATGGCATCGTCATGTCTCCCGTCGATATAGGCGATATTACCCTGTCCGAGAACTTGTTGAACTTGACGAGATGGACGGTGTTTACGTTTTGTCTACGAATCAGCATGAGTATTTACAGCTGTTCGAATTTTGTTTTCTACGAATGACCCCTAAATCTTAATGACCTTCACTGTATTGCTGTGATATTAATGGTTGATACTAGTATGCCGATGACGAGGACAAGTGTGGCTATCCAAAGACGGATGTATCTCTTATTATCATGGATGAGAATTGAAGTGTCGTAAAAATGGCGGATGTATGAGCCACAGTTGGTAGACTAGAGTAAGTTGAACATGAGGAAAACTCACGTTTTTCGTTAATCTTTTTATAGGCCCTGAGAGATCTTTGTTCAGACCGTCCAAATCAGATACCTCACTCTCTTTGGGAGGATGGGGTAAAGTCACTCCTCCAGCCATCTGACTGACTTTGTCAGCTTTCACCTCACGGATCTTCAACCACTACTACCGAGAACCCCCCCTTCTTTAATTCATATGAGAGAAGTTCTTTCTGCCTCTTATAGATAGCGTGGGAGTGGTATTCCATTGTCTGACGTAGATATCATAGCCCTCATCTTGGCTTATTGAGTAAGAGGGATTGGCAACTGTCTTTCTACATAATCGAAGCGGGCGGACAAGTAAATCGTGTAATCAGAAGTATGAACTAGACTCACTCGAAAACCTCATCATCTTCACCTGTATCCACTTCAAGTCTCTTGCTTCGTCTAGAAGGACCAGCCACCACCACTTCTTCTTCTTCATCTTGCATATACGCATCCGAATCATTATCTTCCAAACTGCTCGACTCATCTCCAGTCTCGCTATGGTCGGAATTTGAGTCACCAGAGTTCATCGAGTCGACCGATTCTGATTCCTGTGGATCTTCTTCCATGAAGATATCTTCTTCTAGGTTGGTCATGATTCCACAGTGGGTTTGTATGAGTTTTGATGATTGGAAAGTAAGAGATGAAGAAAGAACGATGCTTGGGTACAAGTGGGGTTGAGTGGGGAACTAAGTTGCGAGTCGGAATTTTGATCCCGGATGGCGACTGCTTTTCTTCCCCAAATCTTCCAAATGACTAAGTATATAGGCTTGAGCTTACAAGTCTGACTGAAAAGTAGAAAAGATGCAAAGTATATCTATATACACAAAATGTACAGATCATCCACAATCCGGTCGTAAACATCACAGATAATCATGCAGATAGGGTAGAAGAAGAGAGGAGGGAGCAAGGTTAAAGATCCACCAAAGAACTCGGACCCGCTTTTTCAACCGATTTCGAACCCATAGGTTCGGCTTTTAACAAATCGGCAGCAACCTTCTTCTGTTCCCCTTTGAGACCTTCGTCGTCGTCCCCATGAGCTTTGAGGAAAGCTTCAACCTGGCTATCAGCACAGGCCCTTATCATGCATGTATGTCATTTCCGTTTCCCTCAAGTCATCTTAGGATGAAGAGAGCGAATACACATGTCGGAGAGGGTATCGGTTGAGAATAGGTGTGGAGAGAAGTTTTCATAAACTCACCTCATCCATTACACCAGTATCATCCTCACCACCTTCATCCTCTCCGTCCGAATCACCAATGGCATCGATAGCAAAGTTGGGTCTCTGCATCACTGCTTCCTGAGCCGCCTTGACCATTTCACTCTCTTCTCTGTATCTCGCCTCTACGTCCGCCAAACTGCTTCTCTCCGCAATCGTGTTCACACTGGACGAGCCCGATTTGGCGCTTTGCATCGATGCTTGCGAGGCTGCAGATTGAGATCGACCACGTTGCTGTTGTTGTTGAGGTGTGAGAAGAGATTCACGAGTACCCAGATCAGACGTGGATGGTTGAGCGGGTGACTTTGATAAAGCAGGTTTACGCCATTCTGCGTGTTTACCAAGAGCGGCGCCAAACCCATCTGCAAGTCTATTGAGGCGGTTTTTGTTCCTGTCACGAGTAAGCTCAGATATCACAAGAATAAGTGAAGAAGTGCTAGACTCACTCGTTGGTCACCACCAAATTCATCAAACCTCCTAAAAGACCTTCGGGCTTCTGATGCGCTTGATGATAATCTTCCTCGCCCGTACTGTCCAGTTGGAACGAAGCTGCCAAATCTTTGTCGAAGAAGGTTTCTAGTATCTCATCGGCAAGTACGACCATCCTGAACGTCGCGAGGTCTACATATGTCAGCTGATTGAGCGGGTCACGGCAGAAGCTGGTACGATACTCACTCAGGTAGGGCAGATTATGCGGTCCAGCAGTCGAGTTGGACCTTTCCCTAGCATGACTAGCCGTGACCGCTTCCCCATTGATAGGTTTGACGTCATCGGGACTAGGTAAACTCTCTTGAGGAGCAGTAGCATCACCGAATTCGTATGCGTTGAGAATGAATTTCGATACGGCTGCCAAGTAGACATCACCGGGTTCGTTACGGAAGATGAACTGAAGGTCAGCTACTGCTCAAAGTAAGGCGATGAGCTTACGAGAAGAGATTCGGAGAGCTGGATGACTTCATCCTTGGTCAAGTATCCGTCTTTGTTTTTGTCATGCTATCAGTCAGCTGAGTCAGGACCAGGTATACTTTGCGACTGACAAGGTTGAAGAACCACTCTATCGATTCCATCAGACCGGATGTCATGACTGTATCTAGACCGATGACGACGTCTTGTAATGATAAGGTGCCCAATTGCTGGGTGTCCCAACTGAAGAATAGTCTGACAGTCAGCTGTGTTCGAGACCACCGATAGATACACACCTATCTATGAGATCATGATCTGCTATCTTGCGCTCTGTCCGCTGAATGAAAGCGTTGGTAGTGACCACTTCTTCCCTCGCCCAAGTCGCAATCTGACTCAAGAATACCTTGAAAGTTCTCAGATCTATACGAGTCTCCACCCGTCCTTGCGCGTCGACCTGTATTCGTGGCTGATTGAATTGATCCCCAGGCGAGAGCAATGGCGTCGAAGAGCCACTTGAGTTTATGTAAGCCTCAGGTGAACAGACAGCAGCAAAGTAATGATCGTATACGATACCTATTTGATCTTTGTTGAATCGGCCCACGGCTTTGAGGTTGCGGACAGCTGCACGTTTGGAAAACTTCTCAATCTCGTCCGAGATAATAGCTCGTAACCGGCGACGCTCAGACTGGATAGTTTCGTCCGTGATGACATTGAACTCGCGGAAAGCGACAACTAAAAGCTCTTGAAAATTGGTGATGGCTCGTACGCGCGGGTCGGGATGATTAGGGTGGGCGGAGTCGCCAATGGTGGAGAAGTAGCTGCGCATGAGGTTGATGAACATTCCATCATCGGTCACCTCTAGTAATGCCTCGCCGTTGATTTTCAGAACAGCTGAGATGTCAGCTCATAGCAGAACCCGGCCGGCAAATGAAGCTTCACCTAATCCGATCTGGAAAAGCACTTTGACGCCCATCGCCAGAACACAGTCGACGACTCGGAAGGCGAAAATAAGGGGCATCGAGTTGATGTATAGACTGAGGAACCATGGTAAAGACGCCACAGATAGTTGGACGTCGACCGAAGTGAAATGATCTTTGATCATCGGCAGACACCTCCCAACGACAGCTTCGAAGACTCGTTGGTCGAGTAATGTGCCTTCCATCGATGGACTGACGGTAAGCGGGGGAGATCGATGTGACGGGTAGTCACTTGCCTGTAGTATCCGGGCAATATACGGTCGCAAAGAACCTCCAAAAGCCAGAATGCCTGTTCCTCGGACATATATCTGAAGTTGATCAGCGACTGGACCTTTGACACGAAGGAGAACTCACATGAGCAAGCTGGGATCACGACGGAAGAAACAGTGTCAGCAATGCAATATCTCTGTAAAATGTCTTCCTCACCCAGCAACAACCTGCTCATTAGCATCAGTCCGAATAGTCTGACTTCCAACTCACGATGTTCAAAGCTTGGCAGTATCTATGTCAGTCAGCTATGCACCCGCCCAACGTGTCATCACTTACCCAAGCTCCGGATTTCGAAAACTGTAAGCTACTAAGACCCTCCTCAATCTCGCCAGTCCCTCTTCAGCTTGATATGCCTTGTACTCTGGTAATGACCTATTCAGGTCTTTCTCTATCTCGTCGGTGGATTGCGAGGACTTTCCGGCATTAGTAGACAGAAGCAATTGATATGTTTGAGGATTAGAAAAACGCAGATCTGTAGATCAGTATGTTGCTACGCTTGCTGATTACACGTACATATCGAACCGGATAGTACTTCCCAAAGCTCTCCACGAAGACGAGACGGCAAGCCGACCTGCAATAAACGCTGAAAGGGCGGATACCGCAGTACTAAACCATTAGCGATTCCACCAGACCTCAAGAAAATGTATTACATGTGAAATTTCTTCCGTGGACTGTTCATCAGCACAATATCGTACTTGAAGATTCGATGACGTACTGACAAAGTATTCTCTCCATAGCTTCATCTTACTTCTTTCTCTCATCTTACGTGCATCTCCTGGGAATCCGAAAACTTCGCCCAAGCCACGATCATAATTACCTTTATCGGCTCCTCCAGGTCCTCGCAAGTCTCCTTCTCCTTCAGTGACTTTCTCTCCTAATTCAGTACCTAGCAAAAGGTGGTCGGGAGCTTGAGGGTTAACTCCTGCGGCAGGAGAGGAAAGGAGGAACTCGGAGTAGAGTGAAGGAAGGAAAGGTTTGAGTTGTTTCATTGCTGCCAGCTAGTCCATCAGCCGCATGAGCTTTCGACCAATCATTAGCCCTTAACATAGAGGAAAGCAGGAATAGGCTCGGGGACGTCAAGGAGCTCAGAAAAGGGGGAGATGCTCACTTGCGACTTTAGCGCGTCACGAAGTAGGATTGAGAAATGTTCCGCCGTAGGTAAGAGGGAAGTGAGCTGGAGGATCTATCTGAATCAGCTCTTGTACTACACTCTTCTGATGCGGAGAGCTGACTATACGCATCCCATGCCATGTTGCTAAAGATAAAGCGAAGACTCCTGCTCTCGAGTTCAATCTGTACTGATCAGCTACATCTCCTTGTGGTGAAATGACACACCTTTCCACACGTCTTATGATATACAATGGGAGCGTACATCTACATGATCTTCTGTCCAAAGAGATGAAACATAAAAATGGTGGTAACAAACTCAATCTTCCAGCCTGTCCATCAGTTGGCCATCTATCATCTGATATCTTTATCACTCATCTGATAGGTGACTACAGAATCGGGTGACAGCGAGACTCACATAAACTTCCTCTTTACCTTCCACACTGAGAACGGCATTGATATCCATACCTTGTAACCCGGTACCTTCTCTACTGAGATAAGTGTGGAGTTTGACCACGGAGGGAGGGTCGCCAGGTCGAGGAAGGGCCTCTTGAGGAGGTACATTGAAGAAGTCGCGAGCTGATTCATCTTTGGACTTCTCGCGGTATGAACGCAAGTGCATAGGGAGGGACATGATGGGAGAGGTAATAGTCAAGGAGATTACAGAGCATACAAGGTGAAAAGATGGTGTGCTGCGAGACAAAGATGGGAGAGATGGCAATCGCAGAGTGAGTCAAGTGACGCGCTATATGGAACAGAGGGGATGAGGTTTGATCCCGCCAAAGTGGCAGTGGCAGCTTCAAAGACGTAACGAGGGAGGAAGAAGCATATAAGGACCACTTTTAATAGACTATCCAAGATGTACAACACCCTTATTAACAAAATCATGTGTTTCAGATACAGGATTTACCAGATGATCGATCCCCACCGCAGCAGCCAACTCTCGTACCATCTCATCTACCACTTGAGGTTTATTCCACTTCAGGTCCTGGGTGTCAATAATGACCCCGCATCTCACAAATAGATAAATGAAGCTCACACCAAATTTGGCAATTCTAGTCCCACGTAATTTACCTCCTCGAATGTCCACAAGAAGATTGTCGATCTGAGTCTTGGTGAACGATGAGGGATCTGAGAAGCCTGGAGGCGGAGGATCAGGCCAGTCGTCCGATTGATCATAAACATCCACTGCCTCATCTCCAACTTCCTCTTTCTCCCCATGGGCTTTGTTTGGAATGATGACTCCCGAGATTGAAGAGTCCTTCTTCTGAGATAGTTCCCCGAATGGTCGATATCCGGTTGGGTGAGATACGAGGAAGTTGTCCAATTCGTCAGTCAACAAATGAAACTCATTTGTCCCCTGACATCAGCCCTCGAGTTCCACATCGGGTAAGTCGACTCACAGGATCGAGTAGATAGGACGGAGTGTATTCAGATTTGTATCTCATTTTCTGACAGTTGGCAATCCAATAACCTTCTTGGTTAGCACTTTCAGAGGGAATGGAGATCAACACACCCATATACACCCATTCCATGCCCTCTGCTCCGGCTTGAGACATCTCCAGTGCCAAGGCAGCTTCTCGAAGTGCTGATAATTTTCCTAGAGACGCCCATGCCCAATCTGGATCCCAGATGAAATAGACCGATGAGACACAAGCAGGAAGGATGTCGATAACAGATATACCGATCAATTGACCGTCGACTCTATGTACTGATTTATCAGCGAACCAGAAGTCCTCACGAGTACTTTGGTAGACTCACAGAGATGATATGACCCGTAATTTCTCGGCAAGCCATCTTTTGGATTTTTATAAGTGATGGGACTCTCCTATCCCTGAGTCTCGGCCGCGACAATGTCAAGGACCGCTTACTTACGAGCAGAGGGCTGGAACAGAGAAAACCGTTGAATCCTCTCATGGTGACTTCTTCCTCTTTATCATTGTGTACCATCATCTGATACTTTTTGTACAGAGCGAATGTCTCTGCAGTGGCATCAGCAGGAGTCAGCTCCGTCTGGCAGTCAGTCACAACGATCATGCTGTACAAATAAAATACCCCACCTCGTACCGATGTTTCACATCATTCCACTCTGACAAATTTTCGTACTTCCTCATGATGTCTGACCAATGACCTTCTTGAGCTTTGCTCTTCCCTTTCACATCTTTCGTCTCAAGCTTTCCGGAGGGTTCGTCACTGGAGATAAAGCGATTCCAGCGGTTGATTACTTGACGTTGTTTCTTGTTCGCCTTGAAGTCGTGGACAGACAGACGAATGGTGTATTGAGGACAGCATGTCCTCGCCATATCTGGGCTATAGAGTCAGCGATCGATCATCCTCTCCTTTCCCTATGATGTCAAAAGGATATGGAGGGTCAAGCTTCGAAAGGCAGCTCACTGATAGACATGATCCCCTGATCGTCGCCATCCTCGATCTATCAGACCTTGATAAAACTAAACTCAGCTATCGCCCTAATCCTAACGCAAGACGTACGTTCACCGACATTTGAGGTACCTGCACTGTTGCTGTCAGCCTCTCATCAGTATGGAAGGAAGGAGGACTGACTGCCATATTTCTTCGATGTGGGAAGAGACGATCTGCTTCCAGAAGGGGAACAGTATCCGCATGTCCCACTCGAGTAGCCGTATGGAGTGAGAAAGGTCAGGCCTGACATCTGCGATCTGTTTCTTCAAGAATTACTGCTGATTTCTGGGTTTGGAAGTGGTCTCTAGAAGTGTCGTGATGGCGAGATCCATTACAATGGCAGATGACGGGTCTGGGATAAAGGAGGGAATACACCACGTGGCAAGCGACGAAACGAGAAAGGAGAGAAGAGGAGGAGGGAATGAGATGAAGAGAGTGCAAGGGAGACAGGAGAGCAAGGGAGAGAGGAGAGAGAGGATAGAGAGAGGTGCACAGGTTGGCTCTCTAACATTTGCTACTTATCTCAAGAACGTATTGTGGGGCTCCTCCACCTTCGGTCATCGGTCAGAGGTGCTACTATGCTACCAAGTACCTACTTGTACTGACGGATAAGTACCGCCATCTAATAGTTTAGCACGCTAGAAGTAAGCACTGAGCATAAGCAGCTACTGGCATCTACAATACAAGAAAAAGGTCCATCCAAAAAACGTTCATGTCCCCCCGTATCGCAATCATCTTCGGCGCTGGACCCGGTCTCGGCGCCGCCGTGGCATCCGCCTTCTCTCCCTCACACTCCCTCGTCCTCTTATCCCGATCCCTCCCGGGATCCTTGCCCAAACTTAAGCTGGCAGTCCCGGACGATCAGATCCTTGCTTTGTCCTCTGATGGAAGTCTCAACTCCATGCAAGTGGCAGTGGAGGCTATGAAGAAAAAGTGGCCTTCAGGGGTTGTGGATGTCGGAGTGTATAACATGGGTGGGGGATATAATCCTCAGTCTTTTCTCAAGTACGAAACTAAAGATTTGATGTCTGGGCTAGAAGGGGGAGTGTGAGTTATCATGTTTTCTCCCTTCTTTGCTTGTCTGTTTCACTCTTTCGCCGCTCACAGTGTGCAAGAGGCACGATGGATCTCCTTACCGAGGAATGAGGACTGATCCGAAGTTTGAAGATCATGTCATTGTGGGCACTCCCGTCGGCCGCCGTTAGTGGAAGGATAGCACAAAAGGAAAGCGAGTGTAGCTAATGGTCACTTAGCATCTACGCATTCTCCTTTGCTCAAATCATGATGCCCCTTCTTCTCAAACAAGGAGGTTCCCTAATCTTCACAGGCGCTACTATGTCCCTTCGAGGCGGCGCCGACTTTTCCGCTCAAGCACCAGGCATGTTCGCCCGTCGTGCCCTTTCGCAGTCACTCGCAAGGGAATTCGGACCTCAAGGAGTTCATGTTTCTCATGTGATATTGGATGGGTTGATAGATACGCCTCGAATTCAAGATTGGGCAGGTGAGGATAAGGAGAACACTGTGAGCCAAAAAATCATCTCATCTAAGACGGACAGAGGCTTATTTGTTTCAGAGACTAAAGCCAGAGGATATCGCGCAGGTGCGTTTGGGCAATCTGGTTTACATACGATACTCGTATCTTCTAAGACAATCTCAGCTGACGACTATAGCAATATGTCATGCTCGCAAACCAACCAAAGTCGGCGTGGACGCAGGAGCTCGATTTGAGGTGGGGGAACCCTCCTTTGAAAGTGATCTGATGCTGATTCTTGACAGACCTTTCTGTGAGAAGTTTTGACCTCGAAGAGATGCTTGAAGCGAGAAGGAGAGACTCATACCATATATGTCGTTGAATCGTTGACTTGGTGTGAACTTTGAGATGCCCTATGTATCCTATGCAATCACTTTCCATGATTCATGAATGAAAGCCTGTACAGGAAATAGACCTCAAAGCATGCGCCCTGGTGACGCGATATCGATAAGCGAGGCCGACGTAGGTCCGTCCGTCCGTGCCACCGGGTCCGGCCGATCCCTAGCTTACTATTTCCCCACGTTCCTTCCCGTACATCCATCCACCTTTCTTCTCCTATATCAATCTCGTTCGCTAGAGCAGAAACGCACAAGATCCCTCAGAACATCTAACATCATGTCTGAGATTGAATTTGCTGTCTTTGTTACTGAGCGTCTCAAGCAGTGTGGGGTCAAGTCCATCTTTGGTTTGTACATTCCTCTTCTTCTTGTACATCGCGCTGACATGACAAGGACTTCCTGGTGATTACAACCTCGAACTGTGAGCTTTTTCGAGATATCAATTCATCATGACTCATATGACAGACTCGACTACATCGAAAAAGACCCCGAGCTCGAGTGGGTGGGCAATGCCAACGAGCTTAACGCTTCCTATGCTGCCGACGGATATGCCAGAGTCAAGGGTACCCTTGCAGTCATCATCACCACTTTTGGTGTTGGTGAACTAAGTGCTTTGTGGTCAGTCATGTTCTGAGTCTTATTATACTGTCATGATCTGACGAAAAGTGGAATCGCAGGTTGTTTGGCCGAACGAGTCCCGGTTCTTCATATCGTCGGAGCACCTTCTACCAAATTGCAAACTTCCAACTCTTTGTTACACCACACCCTCAACCTTCCTTCGACTTTTGACACTTTCTCCACCATGTCTGCCCCACTGTCTACCTCGCAGGCCCTTCTCAATCACATCCCACCCAGCACGCCTACCACTTGGACAGAGGCCTTCGACAAGGTACTCAGGGATGTGTTGGAACAGTGCAGGCCGGGTTATGTCGAAATCCCCACGGATGCTATTCATCGTAAAGTCTCCGCGGAAGCCTTGAAGGTACCTCTGGTAAGTTTCTCATAGCCTCCCGTGAAAGTAATGGGCAATGCTTACCTTGAAGCCCTTCCCTCATTCCGCCCCGCCTCCCGAGAGCACAGGTGCCAGCCTACCCGTCCTTCGTCCCAGGGCGAACACACTCTCTTCTTTGGCCATCGACACTAAAACTGCTCCGCCTTCTGACGACGTGACAACCTTCGTCGTCGACGAAATTACCAAGATGTATGCTCAAGCCAAAAAGCCCATCGTGTTGGTGGACGCTTGTTGCGGAAGATTCGGCATGGCAGGCGAAGTACGAAAACTGGTCGAAGCGACCGGTCTGAGATTCTTCAGCAGTACGTAATCTGTTTCTGTAAAGAATCTTGACTGATGATATAGCCCCTAGTCAGTGTTAGGACCATCTCCAATAGATCTGACTAACCTTGCAGTGGGCAAAGGTTTCCTTGATGAACGTCACCCGTTATTTGGCGGGTGCTACGCCGGTGCCAACTCCCCCGACGCAGTCAGGAAAAATGTCGAAGAAGCAGACTTCGCCCTTTACGTGGGAGCTATAAAAAGTGATTTCAAGTGTGTATTCTTCATACTTGGTCAGATCAGCTCTGACACTATAGCTCTGGATCGTTCTCGGTGAACATCGATCCCAAAGTTAGTAACACATTCCTTGATACCGTCGGATCAACTGACTGGTAGATCATCGTCGAGCTACATTCCTTCACAACCAATGTCGGAGTATGTCCACTTTGTCTGTTCTTATGCTTTGGATGACACAAATAGTACGCTTCTTATCCCACAACAGACATTCGACACATCCTGCCTCTGTTGGTACCGGCTTTCGCCCGCGTGGCAGCAGCAAAACCCAAGGACGTCCAAAGTGACTCATTGGTGCAGAAGCAGGCGGAGGGCATCGTTGATGAGCTCATCTCGGAACCTGTGGGGACTGAAATCAAGCATGCTTGGCTCTGGCCGAGGGTGGGTGCCTGGTTCCAAGACCGCGGTATGTTGTCATTCAGCTTCTATGGGATGCGTACTGAAGACTAGACATCATCATTACCGAGACAGGTACATCTGCGTTTGGTATCACCAACGTACCACTCCCATCGCATTCAATCTTCGTAGCCCAGATTTTGTGGGGTGCCATTGGTTGGTCGGTTGGTGCATGTCTCGGTGCTGCGTTAGCCGCTGTCGAAGAACCAACCCCTCGTCGAGTCGCCTTGTTCGTCGGCGATGGAAGTCTTCAGCTTGTTCGTATTCTTACATCATGTCTTTCCATAGCTAACGAACAGACGCTGCAAGAAGTGGGGACGATGTTACGCCGAGGGGTGCACCCGTACATATTCGTATTGAACAACGACGGGTACGAAATTGAACGTCAAATCCATGGCTGGACTGCGGAATACAACAACATTCAGTTGTACGATCACCAGCTTCTTCTACCCTTCTTAGCGGGGAAGAAATGCAAGGTGAGTCATCCAATGACACCTATACCATGAACTGATCGAGAAGACGCCGTACGAGAGTCTCGTAGTTCGCACGCCGGTAGAGTTGGACGCTTTGCTCAAAGACGAGGCGTTCAACGTGCCTGACAAGCTTAGATTGATTGAAGTGTACATGCCTAGAGGAGATGCGCCGGCTGGTCTGGTCAAACAAGCAAAGTTGACGGCTGAAGCCAATGCTAGGGCATGATCAAGCGACTAGCTATGGTACACACTCGTAGTCACTCGTATAGAACTGCATGAGTGCATTAGCAAAAGAATTGAAGTGAAATATGCCACAATGCCACATCTGTCCAAAACGCCGTCGGTATTACTAGTACTTACACTCGCGATCCGAGGTTCAGCCTCGTTGTGTCGTTAACAACACTACACTGCAACATGGCTGACGAAGAAGTAGATTGGGATGATCTCGACGAGTGGAGAGGTGGAGAAGGCTCTCTGGTGGCGAAAGACGAAGATGTTCTCAGTTTGGCAGGAGCAGAAGGTGAAGTCGAGGGCGGTGAGTCTATCATGCCATCTGAAATCTCAGTTTCTTTCTTGCCCATCATGATCACCTTGTTTCACAGATGTAGATAATTTTGAACTAGCGCTGATGACATATCGTAGAAACCGCAGAAGATCAAGCAAAAGAAAAGTCCCCTCGTAAAGCCGAAAACAAACCTCCAACCGGACCACCTCGAGCCCCTCCCACGGGCCCTAGAAGATCGTTGGCAAGAAACCCCAATCAAGTTGAACCTCCTACTGGTCCGCGTATGTCAAACGACAAGACTCATATCGCGCCGACAGGACGTTACACTCCGAGAAACGGGGCGAACGGGAACCGAGGAGATGACAGAGGGTTCAAATCACAGGCGAGTTTGCCACACCCTTAAATTCCCAAAATCCATGACCTGACGTCGTCGACAGGTCTCTTCGAATAACCAAAATTATCACAATAACCAGAACACGTCAAATAGTCCGAACATTACAAACAATCCCGCAGCTCCTATATCTGATAAAGGTCAGGATAAGATAGAAGATGACGATTTACCTGAAGGTTGGACAAAAGTCATGTCCAACACCCACAAGATCCCATTTTATTATCACAAGACTACCAAGACTACCGTTTGGGTCAAACCGACGGCTGATACTTTGACAGAAGATCGTCCACCTTCTCCACCTGCTCCACCTCCAAACGATACGCAGGTGAAAGAACAAAATCAAGTAACCACTGTTGAGAAGACCGAATCAAGTCCAGTGACTCCAGCTAATGTTGACGAGGTTGCTTCTGCTTATGCGAACCGTAAGGTCGTCCAGTCTGCTCAAGGTCAGAATGGTGAACAGGCGATGCGTCCTCCTCCACCTACGGGACCTTCTAACTGGAGACCAGATGAGCGTCGACGTGCTAGAAGTAGGTCACCAGGAAGGGATAGTGTCAAGAGACCGAGAGGGAACAGAGATGAAGGCAATGACATGATCAGAAACGATAGGAATGGAAGAGTTGACTCGCCTCCCCTTTCGGCAAGATTTACCGAGAAACAAAGGTTTAATGAAATGAGATGTACGTGCCCTATTCGCTTCCCTTCGACTCTCTCGTGGACAAGTTTGATGGCGTCTTGACACTTTGTCGGCTGTACGCTTCAACTTGCGCGCAAGTTTGACCTACATCGGTCACTTGGTTCAAGTATCATTGTTCGTGTTGTGTGTCAACTGGTCGCCATGTCTCTGTCGATACATCCGTGTTGAACAGAAAAGTGCTCGTGACGCTCTTTGTGGAGTTTCGAATGTCTGCTTACCTCCGCTTTTTTCCTTGTCTACTACAGACGGTCCACGTAATCCAAATTACCCGAATTATGCTTCTCGTCCGAGGCCTAACTCGCCGCCTCCAAGATCGAATGAGCCGATCTATAGGCCTTATCGGCCTCCGCCGGTTCAGGAGGTAGGCGCTTCGATGGCAAACATGATCACAGCTCAGACTCAGTCAACGTACCGTAGGGTTTCTCGACCCGCCTCTCCACCAAACCTTCCACCTTCGGCTACCAACCCGAAGTTTTCCACTGGGTACAACAACGCTCCAAAAAGCATTAGTCGCTGGGGTCCGCAAATCACTCCGGCGCCTCATCGTGCGCCTTACATAGACTCTCGCCCTCCGGCTCCGCCTGTCACACAAACGAACGAAGCGAAAGAATCGAAGGAGGATGCACCTCGTAATCCACTTCCGTTGGCACAGAGGATCTCTAAGGGTCCCATCACAACGACACAAGAAGACGCTCTGTCTACCCGTGAGAAATTGCGGGAAGAGGCACGTAAAGCTGAAGAAACGTTGAAGAGGATCAAAGAGGAACAAGAGCGGTTGGAAAGAGAAGAAGCTGCCAAAAGGGCTCAAACGGAGCCGAAACGAGCTGCACAAGTAGCCCAAAATGGTAGAGAGTCTGAAAGGTCTACGTATCCGCCTAGGTTCTCGCAGGATCGGGGGGGCGAGAGATTCAGTGATCGTGATAAGGATTTTAGGGACCGTGAACGTCCTCCCCCTAGGGTGGGTCTTTTGTCTGAACCCCAGTCACCAGCTATGAAACTCCTGTTCGATCAAATTTTATCTCACTTTTTTTCTTTGGCTATGGTGAAGGCCTGGAATTGTCGGCGACTGACAGCCAGGACTTGCAACCGACTGCGAATACCCGTACTGTCCACTCGGCGGGTTACGACAGTTACCGTCCTGCCCACCCTCCATCACCTGTCAAACGTACTCGTGAAGAACTCTTCGGACCTCCGACATATACGAGGCATGACCAACCTCGTCCCCGCCGAATGACTCCTCCACCTATCCGTCGTTCTCCACCTCCTGTGAGAAGACCTGACGATTTCGTGGCTAGACCGATGGCTGCGCCTCCCAGTTTGGCAGAAAGGATTCGCCCCCGTGATCTGACGGACGACCGTCGTCTTATTGATCGTGTCGCTGAGCCCATGGGAGGTTATCCGGTAAGTTTGCTATTCCCCTCATGCTCAGTGTATCGGTCGGACATGGGAAATGGGCTAACTGGAAGATGTCTGAAAGGGACCGTGAACTAGATCGCGATCGTGGTAGAGTAACCATTCACGCTGAAAGGATGTCGATGGATCGTGAACCGGAGAGAAAAATTGAATTGGACCGAAGAACTTCGTACGAACGTCCTACCATTCATGCCGAACGCATGTCTGTCGGAGTCGAACGTCCTGTCGATACTAATATTCGCGATAGAGAAACAGTGCCACCTGTCATTCGTATGTCTCTCGATTCTGATCGTCCTAGGGGTTTTTTGTCGAGGGAAAGAGAAATGGAGAGGGTTGGCGACAGACCGTCCATTCATGCTGAGAGAATGTCGGTAGATTTACCTTCTCGGGATAATACAAGTATGGACAGGAATGGGGATCGTGGATCGAGAGGACCTGTGGACAGACCAAGGGAAAGGCCGGGGATGTCTGTGGATAGAGAAAGGGATATGACATTTAGGGAAAGGGAAAGACGTGATAGGGATGTTGGAAGGGAAGATGATTTTCACAGACCTGCGTCTTATCAAAGGGAAAGATGGAGACCATGAGTAATCAGTCACTACAACCATCAATTTGACTTGGTATAACGTTTAGTAAGACAAGTACAAACGAGAACGATGAATGTCACATGCTTGTTTTACTCAGGTCAAGTGAAGTTTTATGAATATGATAAAAGTAATTTGGTGCATCAAAGAGAGAGATCGTTTATGGTTTTTAAGAGTATCATTCGTATATATCAATATATATCACACGCACACTCGGTCTGAAAAATTTTCACACCTTGCTCTCTCCATATCTTGTCATTCTTTTCAATACACAAAATCATCTGATATTTGTCATACTTGTACTTGTACAAGTAAATCATCACTTTGCCCAACCATGTTCATTACCATGTTGTTCGTTACTCCCATTATTACCATCATCGCTCCACACACCATCTCTCGCAGCGAAAACATCATCCACATCAGCATATCTCCCTCTCAAAGAAGTCGCATCGAGACTATCACGATGAGGATCGTATAATGCGGCACCGCTCGGTGGGGCTAGAGTACCAGATGAAGCGAGACGAGAATGAACTCTGGTCATTGTTCTTTCTGTGGCAGTTGCGGAGGCGTATGAATCTGGTCGAGGAGGTGCTAAGAGGTTATTTGGTTGATCTGAAAGTGGGAGTGCGATGGAAGAACGATTCATTGTTTCTTGTGCTAATCGAGGACCATATTGTGCTGCTATTTGACTATGAATAATCAGCTTTTGGTCAAACTTGTTTTATTATCATCTCCGCATTTCATCAACCTATCAACATCCCTTCAACACCACAAGCATGACTAGTAGCACAAGAAAATCCCAGATCAGAGCGTGAACAACATCTCTACTTGATTTTCTATCATGTCCCAACCCTATTCCGCATTCAATAACAAGGAAGGAGACATGAAGAATGTTCAAGAGTAACGAAGATATGACAAAGTTGTACTAAACAGTTTGTGTGAGAGAGGTGACAACGAGGGAAGGAAAGTGAAAATAGATACTCGGACACTCACCTAGCATATTCATCCATGATCACAGCCATACTACCCAAATCCAATCGATATCGTTTAGGTGTTAAACCTTTACCGAACCGATAAGTTATATGATTACTACATAAAAGACTAGCGACGATGATAAAGATTTGACTAGGTACCATGCAGAATGAAACAGTGTACCAAATTTCAAGTACTCGTCTTTCCAAACGAAGATAACGTGATTTACATCCCGGGAAGATTGAACGTGAATAACAAAGAGGTGATTGGGTGGCTTCGACATAAGGTGAGTAATATCCGCAGCATCGGAGCTGAGGAGTAAGCGCAGTCGCCAAATACCAACCCCTTCCCCTCTACCGATTCGAAACAAGAGAGGCTAGGTTATGACTATTGACATGCAAAAGGAGAGCGAGAAGAAAAAAAAATAGGATAAGTGATTCGTGAAGGGTGGGATAGAGGAGCAAGTTGATTGAATCAGAAGAAGAGTCTAAAAACTCACAGCATCTTGTATACGAAGACGTCCAATAGTACCGAGATTTCGACTCCATTGAAGGTTGATTTTCCCCTCCAAGTTGAATGTTCGTTGTTTATAAGTGAGATAACCCGGTGCGGCGATGAGTGCCAGACAGACCCATAGGAGGAGGGTGAAGACTGCTAAGAAAGCTCGGTTGTTGAGTAAGATACCGGCGTATCCTATCAAAGAAGTGAGGACTATGAGAGCTGCTGCGACGGTAGATACTGAAGTTGTCAATCTTGATCCCTCACAACTCCCTTATGTTGGAACTTTGACAGAGACGGGATCATTGATGGCTACAACGCGTCGATGAGGGAAAGGAATAAAGATATGAATCGATTTGTACTAGAAGATGAAAGACTCACATATGAGCTCTGTACGATTACCCACTCTGATAACATCTGATTGATAAAACACGTTTAACCATACGAGAATAGCTGATACGAGAGTTGCCATTCCAGAAATAAACAACTACCTGTCAACATTCCCTCTCTCTCTCATTGTCAATGTTTCACCCCTTGGTGGGTACACAATGATGACACTTATCAGTGGAAAATTATTGATGACTGCGGAATAGACAAATCGACAAAGGAAGGAAGGAAGATTACATGACCCAAAAAAAACTCACAACTCCATTAGCAGCGAATAAAATCCATTTAAACCTATTCCATCTCAATTTCGGTTTCTTCTTTTTCAAACCATTCTTCCCTAATTGAAAAACAACTCCTTCATCATCATCAACAGTTCCTAACATTCCCATTCTTTGAGCATTAGGACCAAAAGCATCTCTACCACCACCAACTTTTGCCCTACGATGAAAAGCTTCTCCAGGTTCATGTTTCTTTGTGAATTTTGCAGGAACGTAATTAACACTTAAACTTGCAGGTCTTTTGATTTCTTGATCAGAAGAAAAAGAAGATCTTCTAGATCCAGACCTAGATCTACTACCCATGATTGAATCACGTACGAATGGTATTGTAGGTGGTGTTAAATCATCATGATAAGATACTTCTTGTTGTGGTGCAGAAGACATGTTATCAGAGAATGATGGACTTGGTGAACGATATTGAAATGAAGTTGAAGTACTATGATGATAATTACGTGGTGAATCTAAAGGTGAAGGAGCTCTAGCTGCGGATAAAGGTTGTAACATTGATCCTCGTGATTCTGAATCGGAAGGTGAACGAGAATGTTGATTGTTTCTTCCTATGACTCTTGGCACTTTGGAAGCGAGAGATATAAGCCTAGATCGGCGAGACGGAAAGTCTTCAGACATGTAGATCGATAAATCGAGTACGGAGTACGAGTACCTAGTATGTACCTTGTAAAATCAAGCAAATAGCTGTGGAGGTTTCACCCTATGTAGATTTTTGTCTTCAAGGTTGCAAGTTAAGGGAAACAGGGAATATTGGCGGCATGCAAGCTGCAGTCGGGTTCAGGCAAAGGGGATAGGGGGTGAAACGGCACAGCATGTCAAAAGGCGTCATTCATATTCAATCCTCCCATTTAATCCAACGTGTTTATCTTCCGCTGTCAGTTTTGAGCTCTGAAACAAAACTCAAATCTATCTTTATACACACATGCATGTGATTGATAGCACCAACGACTCAAGCAACTACACCAACAGCGAGTCGACAACGGACTTAAGATACTCAACCATCTATCACTCCTACTCGAGTACGCCAAATGCTCTCTTTCAACCTCACCACATTCGTCCACATCTTGGCGTCCCATCCGTCATCCCTCTCGCCAATGTACGATCTCTCCCTCTCCCCAGCCATCACTTCAATCTGCATCGTCGGTGTCTTAGGGTGTCTTGGCGGTAATGGAGGCAGCTCTCTGATCAGTGGGACGATCTTTTCCGTTTTCTTGGCATCATTGTCTATCGTACTCTTCTCTTTCATTTCTGTCGTCCCATTGATGGGTTCATCTAGAGAAATCACATTCGGCTTGTCTTCTGACATTCCTTCTACTTCACCCTCTTCTTTAGTCGGTTCGTCCATAGTCGGGGGTTCGTCAGAATAATCATTGTCAGACGCGATTGATGGGTTTTTTTCTTTGATGGGCGTTGAAGACGAGTGTGAGACAGTCTCTTGAACAGCCACAGAAGCTTCCTGATTGAGATCTTGTTCATGGATATCCACACTGCCACCTTTAGGAGTAGAGAAAGATGCTCCGTCATCCGTCTCAATCTCCGAAGCCGCCGTAGCGCTGACAGCTGGTGACTTTTCAACCTCCACCTTCTCGAGCTTTTCCATCTCCTCGCCAGTTACTTCCGCCGGTTCTTGAATACTTGGAAGGTCTTTCTCCTTGTCAACCGTATCTTCAGGTGCAGGCGATTCCGTCCTGAGTTCTATAGGAGCTGCCAAACCACCCTTGTCCTCCTCATCTTTATCCGACACAGGTTCACCTAATTGCTTTTCCTTCTCCCCTTCCCCATCTTTTGGCAGACCAGGACTTTGGGGCGGAGTACTTTTGAACGCGCCCCTCCAACTGCTAGATTTTTCCGTCAATTTGAATCCCAAAGCCCAGCTCGACTTTTTCTTCGGTTCTTCCTTCTCATTTTGGGCTACCGTCGAAGAATCACTGACTACTCTACTACTCTGTCCATCCCCAGTGATGATAGTCGGTCCTAGACCTGCTGACGATACAATGACATGACCATCGTCTCCTACCCATACGACTTGCACTATATTTGTCCTCACGAAATGCCATAGTTCACAAATAGCACGAAGACGTTCCAAACACCATCCCGATCGACACAGTGGATAAGATCGATTTTGCGTTTCCTTCTCCTTATCGACGCCTGGCGCTTGACGAGCAATACGGAAGATGTATACCGATGGCAAACTCTGAGTCGGTCTTGGAGAAGGAGCAGGGGATGTATTGGGAGAATGTTGAGGGTTTGGAGAAGGTGAAGCGAAAAATGGTTTGAGACTGAAACGTCCTCCTGTGGAAGTCGATCGAGTGGATGGATGAAGAGGTGGAGGTCCAAATTGTCCTCCTGCTCCAACTGCAGGAGAAGAATCTTGATGTGATGGATGAAATACCGGTTTACCACAAAGAGAACAACTTATATCGTATATACCTGCCGTAGTAGCTGAAATGACTGTCATAGCTGAGACAGGTTCGATAACCAACTCTCCAGCTATTATAGCATTGCTGACTGCACGTCGAGAGAAGTAATTCAAATCCGGAGCGGTATCAAGTCGGAGAGAAGGATCTTGATCTTCCGCAATTATCCTAGCGATGAAAGGTTGATTCAGTAAGTTGATAAGCAGAGGAGGTGGGAAAGTAGTGATGGCTTTTTCGTTGATATGTCGTAAAGTACGAAGATGTGTGAGAAAAGTGATGAATTCAGAATATGGTACATGTGACGAAAGATATCTTCTGGGGATTCTTGGAGCTCGAGCGTCATGAGGGGATTGAGCGGAAGTTGGAAGTGATTGAAGATGTAATTGCATATCCCTCACTGCGGCTTCTGCAGCTGCTAGATTTTCTTCAGCAGTCTTTAGTCGATCTTCAGCTTGCATCCGACCAAGTCTTTCGGTAGCAACCATTGTGTTAGCCTGTTGTTTAGCACCTCTATATTATTCCCGGAGCAATTTTCTCGTCTCAACATCTTTACTCATCTTCTAATCATCCGGAAACTCCCTCCCCTCTCACTATGTTCTCTCCATTGACGCTACTCATCACATGTAAAGATCCCCAATTTCTCTATGGAGAATGTTGAGTATATTGAAGGGAGGACCGTAGAACTCACCTGATCAAACAAACTAGCAGCCAAATCATCCACCTCACTCTCAACCTTTTGTCTTCTCTCCTCAGCACTCCCACGTCTTCTTTCTTCCTCTACTAAACCAGCCGCTAATCTTTGCATCTCAGCAGTTATCTGAGTTCTCTCAACCAACAAACCAGTATTCATACTTTCCTCCCATTGAGATTTACTCTTCTGTAATTCTTCCGCTTTACGTCTCAAATCATCATGTTCATGTTGTAGATTGAAATGTTGATCTTCCAAATCCGCATGACGGGAAATAGAAGCTACTAATTTGTTATTGAGCTGTTGAGATTGTTCCGCCAAAAGAGCAAGTTGCATACGCAAAGAACTGATGAGGGATGTGGTGGGAGAGTCGGGCGCATGAAGTTCATCAGCTGCATGAGAATGAGGGTTGAGATGGATCGGTTCGTGTAATATTGATTTGGATGGGGACTGGAAGTTTTAGTGTGGTTTATACGATGTAGTTGGTGACTCACGAGTTCGATATTGGGATGAGAAGGTTGGACAGCGTGTTCTAATTGAAGTCCAGTGTTTGAGTTACCTTCCTCCTTGACAGCAAGATCTTGGCCGAGCTCAGGCGGGGGCGTCTTGATGTCAGACGTGGAGACTCCAGGTTGCAGATGAGCCTCTTCCCCCTCCTCTCTCGGCTTTTCTTCTTCATGCGCGGGATGCTCGCCCTCGGCTGCTCGTTCTTCAGACATGACGTTAGGTAAGTAGAGAGACGCAACTGAGTTAGGTGGAATGGCGAAGAGAAGAGTCAAGACGGGTTGCGAGTGAACTGTGATATGTGGCGTTGTTGCAAGAGTGGCGTTGCTCTCGCCCTATTCAACAGCACTGATGATCATATCATGGTCATATCGCAAATGTTCATCCGACTAAATTCTATACGTGAAGTTGACCTTGATCCCCACGAGCTCTCTACCACCATTATTTCTATGCACAGATCTCTCTCTTCATCACCATCCAACTTTGAACATCTCTGCGCTCTCCCTGCGAACAACCTGCCAGTCTGATTATCTAGTGACCAGGGCTGAACATGACGCGTTCTTCTTGCATCTGCTCCAGTCAGCTCCGGTCTGGGAAATGGTGGGGGGTTCTGACTTACCTGGATGAAGATGTCGTCCGCCGGGTCTGTACATAGTTAGCAACGAGGTCTTTGTCAGAAAGTCGCATATCAGAAAAGCGGCAGACATCAAGTGGAAGAATCACTCACGGCGGTACAATCCCAGACGCAGGCGTCGTTGATCAATGACGTGTGCAGAGAGACCGATCGAACGTCCCAAGACGAACAAACCATTGAGCACACCCAGATCCAAATACTCGGCAGCCTCCTCCTCGGTGAAAGCTCCAGAGCCGTAGAGCAAGTCGCAGAACGAGACAGCAATGGCGCCGTCCACGTTGAGGATGAGGGTGTTTGACTTTTGTGTCGTCACGTCTTCAACAGCCAGAGCGTAGTCGAGAGTCTTGTGCTGAGGGAAGTGTTTCTTGACGTAGTCGACCACGAGAGTGACTCGCAAATCAGGGTTTGTCTTGCTCTTGATCTTGTGACCGATACCAGGGATGAGCTTGTTCGCTTTACGCATAGAGTCAACAAACTCGCGAGGGGTTTGACCCGAACTGAGACCTCGGGTGAACTCTTTGGCAGCTCCATCTAAAGCACCTCCAAAACGGTCACCGATGGTGAGGAGACCAGCAACAAGACAGGAGATCAAATCCTTTCCGGCACGGGCGGTGATGATGGCGTTCATGGCTCCGGAAACAGCGGGACCGTGATCAGCTGTGAGCTGAAGGATCATCTCGATGAACTTGGTGGCGTAAGGAGGTAGACGTCGCTTGAACCAAAGGAGAGAAATAACACCGCCGATACCGATGTCTTCCTTGAAAACGTCCGAAATACGCATACCGGCGTACATGAGCTCCTGACCACGCTCGTCGGAGATGGTCGAGATGAAAGCGGCAGGTTTACGGATGAGACCCAACTTGGAAGCCCATTGGTAGTCCATGGGAATAGCAGGAGGCTCGATCTCTGATTTTGGCACAATGACACCGGTAGCGACAAGCTTCTTGTAAGTCGCTTCGAGAGTGGCAGGCAAATCCTCGAAGGTGTCAGGGACGATGAAGCCGGCAGCCTTCATGGCTCGGTTCTTGGCTTCAGCCGTTTCCATGTCCGAATTGGCCATCGATCCGGCGTGTCCAAATTGTACTTCGGAGGTAAACATTTTGGCGCAAGTTCCGATAGCCCAAGCAATGACGGGCTTGGTGATCAACCCTTTCTTCACTGCCTCGATGACCCTGTACTCCTCCGTACCTCCAACCTCACCGAGAAGCAAGAGCATCTTGCAGTTAGGATCCGCTTCATACCGAGCAAGATGATCAATGAAAGAAGTACCAGGGTATCTGTCACCGCCAATGGCGACACCTTCGTACACTCCGTTTGTCGTGTAGGACAGGATGTTGTTGAGCTCGTTCGACATACCACCAGATTTGGACACGTAGCCGACTGATCCAGGACGATATAGTTTGCAGGCGATCAAGTTGTCCATCATACCACCGGTGTTACCGATACGGAAGCAACCAGGTTTGATTCCGCCAACGGTCGCTGGACCAATGATGATAACACCTTTCTTCACAGCGAGGTGGAGGAGCTCACGGGCATGTCGTTCTGGTACACCTTCGGCGATGATACCAATGGCTTTGATCTGAGGGAAAGTCAAGATCTCAAGCGTGGACGAGTAGACAGATCGAGACGAGGCAAAGTTGACCACAACGTCGACGTCTGAATGTTTTTTGATTGCGTCCGCAACGGAGGTGTACACGGGTAGAAGAGTTTCGTTGGTACCCCAGTAGAACTTCTGAATGTGTGCGCCTCCGAATGGGTAGATCATAGCGGCGACAGAAGGGGATTTACGACCGCAAGAGAAGTCGAAGTCAAGCATGCCTTGTATAGCTCGGGGCTGAAGACCATAGACAAACGACCGCGTGTTTGCGTCAAATGGTCGGTACCAAGGTCGGGCACCGTGTGATTGGGGACCGAAATGGACGATATGGTCGTTGGGCTGTTCGCGCTCGCCATTGGCCTTGATCGTCCCAATGGGGTCGGGGATGTCATGGCCGTTTGCACCGTGAGATGCACCGTTGGGGGTACCATTTGGTGAACCGTTGGTTGAGCCGATGGGTGTGACGTCGCGGGTGATAGCTGAAGCGGGTCGCTCAATGCCAAGCGCCATTGGCACGATGGCGGTGATGGGCGACTCTGGACCGTACACCTTCATAAACACCCCGATTGACTCGCCGCAGAGACGCATAGCCTTGAGACCTTCTTGGTAGTTTGGCCCGGCACGACGGACCCATATCTTGACATTGTGGCGTATGAGACCATCCTTGAATTGTTTCAAGGCGCGAATAATACCCTTGAATGTAGCAGCAACGTCTGAGAAGTTTGCAGCACCTACTAGTCAGCTCGCAAGTCCCCTGAGAAGTACACTCTACTTACCACCTCCAATGATAAGGACTTTCCCCTCTGGATGAGGCTCTCCCCGAGTCATCAAGTCGACTGGAAACATCAGTATAAGGAGGCTCTTCACATCTGAAAAGCTTACTGATGGTCTTGGCATACTCGTAAGTCTGACCCTCGGTCGGTGCACCGGAATACTCGCCGTAGTTGGCAAGTTCATGGGCGAAGCCGGCGGCAGCAATGGCATCCGAGTAGACGACGGAAGCTCCACCTCCCGCAACCATGGTCCAGACACGACCATTTTGGTTGAGAACGGTGAGTTTGAGAGATGCACCAGTGGAAGCGTCTAATTTTTGGATGTAGGCCTCCTCTTTGGTGAGATCACGTCCGAATGGAGCGGGCCAGACCATGGGGGGACCACGGTCAGCGGTGATGGTACTGCTAGCGGCAGAGGGGCTCGAAGTGTCTCGAGCAATGGCCCACTTGGGTCCACAAAGGAAATCAGCCGTCTGGTCAAGCTTGGCAGCCATGTCGAGATAGTAAATTTCCGCCGGCTTGCCGCCAACAGCGTCGAGGCAAACGAGAGGGTTTATTTCGAGATACGCGACTAGAGTGTAAGCGTTGCGGAGAAGTTCGTGGATGTACGTACAATGTAAGTCGACGTAGACAGCGTAGAGTCTGATCAGGAAGTCGCAGAGGACATCCTTTTTGGCCTCAGGAACATTCGTGAGCAAGGTTTTGATCAAGACCTCTCGAGTGGGGAACTGCAGACGTTAATATGTGCTCTGGGGGAAGTCGGCCAGTCTTACCTCGGCGCCAACGGCAATAAGGAGTTTCAGGGCTTTGGCGTCTACATCTCCAACCTCAACACCACCTTCACTGAATAATTAGCCACCAGCGTTGGCACCGATTGAGACTCACTGAGTGAACAAAATCCAATCGCCTTCGCGAGCGGAATTTATACACACATAATATTCCGTCTCGGCAGGATGAGGGCAGAAGGGCTCGATAATGAAGGTGTTGAGAGTCCCAGTGGTTTTCTCGACGGTAACAGGCTTGCCTGCGCGCTCCTCGATCCAAGCAGCGGTAGGTTCCCAAGTTTTATTCAGGCACAAAAGACCGGCCTTGCCACGACGCTTGATGAGCTGGTCCGGCTTGCCGACAAGCTTGGAGGTGAACACCCAGTCAGGTAGACCAGCCCCTGGCTTGATGGAGGGATTGACAGCATGGATCTCTGAGCTCCTTAGGGAATCAGCAAGCGTTCCATCAGCAGATTTTTGAAACACTCACCATTCAACCTGTGCGACTCGGACGGGAGCAACAGTGGACTCAGTTTTACAAGGGATGGGAGTGGGAGAGCGCGGTAGCCAGTAGTTTATGAGCTGCTTAGCGTCGTACTCGCGGATGGCTGTGAGTGTAAGCCGAATTCTCACATCACTTTGGGGAAAGAGTGGGCGCAAGGTGCAAGACTCAGGGCCCGAGCGCAGCCTTCCCCCATGAATCAAGTGAAAGTCGAGTGTTGGGTGTCGAGCAGATGGAATGTGAGCTTACCCTTAGTAGACATGGCTGTAGCGGAGAAAGAGGATCGTTAAGGAGGAGAGCCTGCTGTGTAGAGAATTTGTGCGGAAATGACGGAGAATGGTATGGAAGTAAATGGGAGGAGGGAGGAAGGACGATAGTTAGCTCAGGTCCATGCAGTCGTCAAGAGGATACTCACAACTTAGAGATAGGGTACGGAGGGTCGTAAGGTGACTTTTATTCAGAGATAGCAGACCAGCGGTCGTAAAAGAAAGCAAATGTTACGGTGAGAAGGAGAGATATTCGAAAGATCTTTGAGAGGTGGAATGTCGTCCGACAGCACCCCCACCGAGAAATCCCCACGGGAGTAGGGAGACCCTGAAATTTTGATACCGTCGTTCCAGGTGAGTGCGGAGCCCCATTACCTGATCGACTCACTGTCTCGACGCTACGAGTAGATATCAGAAGCTTGCTCGGAAATCTGACAAAGTCTCAGGGGTAGGATGTGGAAGAGCTGCTAGGTCAGGGCCTTTGGGTGATACTCAACCTGGGCTCCGAGTTTGCTCAGGAGCGCTATCATGCTTGCCGCGCATACCGCATCGTGGACGGCAGGGGGAATCGGTAGGAGGACGAATTTGATGGAGCATTTGGGTATAGTCCATGTATTCTCGACAGGTCCTTCTCATCTCTATCATGCTACCAGCTGTAAGGAGTATGGTGAGCTATCCTCAGTGGAAGTATGAGTACCGTATGTGCAAGCGTAGGCATGTAGGGCTGTGACCATGTCTAGTAAATAGATCAGATCACTGTCGTCATAATGCCACATTCAAGAAGCGCCACAAGACAACTTCCAGCGCGATGAATTGCTTTCGATTCCATCGTCATACCTCTCTCCCCTTCCTCTGTTCGATTCCCATTCGTTCTCATCCCGTGGCTTGTCTCTCCTCCCTGAGACTCACCCGTCCAACATGGCTCAACGTATACATCTGAATCCTAATGCTCCTCGCGCTCCCATGATGCAAGGCTATCAGCCTGATCCCATTGGATCCCGCCTCCCTACCCAAACGAGCGACAACGAGACACTTGCTCGTGTTCAACGCATGAGCTCGAAGATGGAAGACATCATAGAGACTTACACCCAAGTATGTATCTGTGTCTTTTAGGACTCGGTGTGTAGCAAAATATACCCAACGTCAGCTAACATACAGCCCATCAGACCCTACGTTCCCGCCATCTCGCGCTTCTTGATCGTCGTCACATTCTTCGAAGGTGGGTTTGATGCTCAATGTTCACCAGCTCGCTGATCCTAGACGCTTTGAGGATCGTTATGCAATGGAGTGATCAGCTGTGGTACCTTCATAAGTGAGCTGGTCCGACTTGAGACGTTGATACGAGTTTAATGCAAAGACACCGACATATGCCATGGGGAATTTCTCATTTGTTCCTCTTTTGTAATGTGCTCGTGAGTAAAGATCTAATGGCTTACTTTTGGCTGGCTAAGTATTTAAGGCCATGTCAGCTGGATCTGTGGGAGTGATCACCCGGAGATACGTGGAATTTGCCGTGATTGCCCTCTTCGGTGTGATCGTAGCGCAAGGTATGTTCCAAGACCGTTCTTGTCTCAGCTGATGATGTAGGTGTGGGATACGGACTCATCTTCGACTTGTCATTCTTCGCCCGTAATCTGAGTGTAATCGGGGGCCTTTTGATGGTCTTCTCCGACTCGTTGCAGAAGAACAAGAAACTCTTTGCTGGTCTTCCGACGATAAGTGAGACAGACAGAAGGATGTAGTGAGTGCGGTCACCTGATGTCACAACTTGAATTGGAGATGACGAGCCAAGCTGATCTTCCCAGCTTCCAACTCGCGGGTCGTACCCTTCTCATCTTCCTCTTCGTTGGTTTCATTTTCCAAGGCAACTGGTCCATCTCCCGTGTGCTGGTCTCGATCGTCGGATTCGGAGCGTGTATCATGGTGGTAGTCGGGTTCAAAGCCAAATGGAGTGCTATGTTCCTGGTAGCGCTCTTGAGCATCTTCAATGTTTTCATAAACAACTGGTAAGCCTCCTCACCTGAGCAGATAGTACTGAGCTTATTCTCTAGGTGGAGTGTGCACAGAGCGCACCCTCAGAGAGACTTCTTGAAATATGACTTGTGAGTTCAGTCAATCCTCATTCGCTTGTGCTGACTGTTCAGTTTCCAGACTTTATGTAGGTCTACTAACATTGAAATACGGCAGATCTGACAGGCAGCTATCGTCGGTGGCTTACTGCTACTGGTCAACATGGGTCCGGGTGGAATATCTGTCGACGAGAAGAAGAAAGTCAGTTTGATACTCCCAATGTTGACGTCGGCTTACGAGCAGGTCTACTAAACGTGTTGACGAAGAACATCTGTGTTTAAGCAAATGAGCATTATGATGCATCGTGTCCATGTGCCAGACGATCTAGGGGCACGAAGACAAGCACGCATGTGGAAGCACATATATCTACCCCCGCCCTTTCCAATCCACCCATATCACCACCGCCAATTAACTCAAATCCATCGCGTCGTCCTCCGCTTCACTCCGTCTCCCCTGAGCTTGAAGTTGTCTATAATATTCCTCTTCGATCAGTCTCGCCAACTCCGCCTCTTCGGCCTCAAACTCAGCCTCCTCAGCTTCCGCGGCCTCCCTAGCCCAACGCTCTTCCTCGATTTCCTCCGTCACGCTGTGACCACCCTGCACGCTTTGTAAAGGGACAGGTCTCCACGGTCGCGCCACAGGAGGAGTCTGTGGCTCGTGGCCCATGGTGATGTCTGCGGGGCGTAATGGTATTATCGGTCTGGGAGTATGTTGTATCTGTATTTCGTCCCAGAACTCGGGGGCCACAGGATCTGACCCTCCCCCTTCCCATTCTTCTGCTGCCAGTTGAGCTCGTTCTTCCCTACGTCGCTGTAGAACCATCAGTCTCCTAAAAATCTGTCTGTCAGGTACTGATTAACAAATGAACAAAGAGCATACCTCTTCTTCATCATTCTGAGCTTGACGCTCCGCCTCCTCGTCAAAAACATCCTCTTCCTGTGGTAATTTCATATTCCGCCTCCGCGCCAGATCCTCTTCTCTGGCTTTCTTACGCCGTACTCTTTCTTCCATCCTTCGGGTGAATGCTTGTCTCCACATAGCGCTCTCGGTCGGAGTCGTCCCTTCCGCAGTGAATGTAATGCCGGGTGACGACCGTTGTTTACCTGCTTGGCTTGGTCGAGCGAACCGAGTGGGGGTTTGTGAAGTCGGAGAGCGACGTTGAAGTTGTAAACTCGGACTGAAAGGTTGAGCGAGAGTAGAAAATGGACGATATACTGATGGACCAGGTGGTGGAGTGGGAGAAGTGAGAGGAGATGATGAAGATGGGTAAGGATTTAATGGGGAAGAAGGTGGGTAACGCGCTCCCATGATAGGCGATTTGACGTGGAACATCTCTTCCGGCGTTGATTTATCCGCAGACGGATGTTTGTCGTCCTCTTCAGACTCGTCTATCGTGAATGATGTTTACTACGAGTAAGTTGAAGAATTGAAGGAGGGAGGAAACATAGAGTCGAGATACTTTTTCCCCTAGTGGGCTGAGTTCCTGGCCACGTGGGCGACGCGTCCAGTCAACCACGCGACGGGAAGATGATTCCTTTTTCACTTACTTTTGACTTTTGACTGGTCTGTAATTGATATTCTCGAGCACTGTGTGGGTCTCAAAATGCCCAGCCAGACCCAGACGCAGGTGAAGCTAGACTTTCCTGAGAAGCTGATTCAATCGGGCAAGAAGGAGAATACGGACGCTTTACTCAAACGAATCAAAGTCTGTCCCCCGCACAATTCTAGGGATTTTTCTTGCTTACAATTCAGACCCTTCATCAGAGACTAGCTGCTCTAGAACAAGATAACGTCGATGTACGATCTTTGGATCCTATTCGGAAACCTCTTATACACCAAACTATTTTACATCACAAAGAGTGAGCTATTCTCTCTGACGGACGAGAAGGAGGACTGATGAACAGTCGGGGCGTGAAGATTTATGCCGCTTGTTGCCTTGCCGATGTCTTGAGGTTATACGCACCAGATGCACCTTACACCGGGGATGAACTCAGAGTACGTCAGCTTTCCTGTCCACAAGATTCGAACTGATGGGAGCAGGACATCTTCCAATTTTTCCTCGCTCAGCTCGAAAATTTGAGAGCACCCGTCATACGTCCTCTGCAACCGAGTAGGACGAAATCTAATAATGCGGACGCTCCTCCTCAAGCTTCTCAGAGGATCACCGACGTGGCATATTACTCCGAGTACTGTTACTTGCTAGAAAGTCTGGCGACGATCAAGAGTGTGGTGCTGGCCTGTGATGTGCCAGATGGGGATGTGTTGGTGGCTCGGTTTTTTCAAGACTTCATGGACATCATCCGGTAAGTACGACTTCGGTACTTCGATCGAGCTGACTGTCAGTCCTGATATGAGCAAAAATCTCATACGTTACATGGTCGACATTCTCGTCGTGTTGATCGAGGAATCAGCTTCCATTCCATTCGGAGTTATGGATTGTATCATTGAGCAATTCACAAAGCCATCCACTTCCAGTTCTTCATTCCAGTTGATCGTGGAAGTATGCAATCGTGCATCCGACAAACTGTACAGACCGATATACGCCGTATGTTCCTTCTCATATTGGCAACACGACCTTGACTGACTCTGTAGCACTTCGCCGAGATTCAGACTTCTCACGGGCGTAATCCGGATTCGAACGATCTGAAGATATTGACCGAATCTCACATTCTTCTTCTCAACATCTACTCCCACTGTCCCGCTCTACTCCTGAATGTCATACCCCTCCTGGAAGAGAACCTGAAAGTTGCTGATGAGATACCGTTACGACAATTGTCGACAAAGACCTTGGGTACCATGTTTGGGGAAAGACCCGTGGTAGGCGCAGGAGTGGCAGATGTGGCAAAAGCTTATCCGGCTGCATGGCGTGCTTGGCTAGGAAGAAGAGTTGACAAGGCTTTGGTCGTACGATTGGCGTGGGTGGAAGCTGCGCGTGGTGTCTTAGCAAAGAACCCAGAATTGCGGAAGGAGATGGAAGGTGTGTGTCTCTTGGACTATTTTCAATGAGAGGATTCGTGCTTAAATCCAGAGGCGCTCGTAGATCGAATTCAGGATGCGGACGAAAGAGTGAGAGCGGCCATTTGCAAAGTGATTGGCTCTTTGGATTTTGAGACTGCTCTTCATCATCTTGATGCCGTCTCCTTGAAGGCTGTTGGCGCGAGGATGAGCGACAAAAAGGTCAGTTGTTTTCGAACTTTTACGTCCGGCAACGGTGTCTGATCTTGTAGGCATCTGTTCGACAAGAGGCGGCCGCTGGTCTATCCAAACTCTGGTCTTTGGGCTACAACGAGATGTAAGCTTAATCTTAATTACGATGCAAGCTGAACCTCAGCGAGTCCAACAATGCTCATGCCATTCGTCAATTGGGTTGGGTACCTGATGAAATGCTTCGCTGTCTGTTGCGCAAAGATGCGCCCCCAGACCTCAGGTATGTGACATTCGTTGTCTGTCACAAGGCTGATGGCCAGAAATCAAATCACGACGATCTTTCGTCAAGTGATTCTTCCTTTACCTGCCAAGGCCGACGATGAGCAAGCTTGGGTTGACCGCCTGCTCCTAGTAGCCTCAAGGTTACTGAACGACGAATCTGACGAGTCGTTTGTGGCCTTGGAACGACTGACTGGGTTGCGGGGATATGCAAAGTGAGTCGTCTCTCTCTGATACGACGTGTCTGATCAGTCAGAGGTGCTTCTCCATACCGAACATTCATCGTCTCTTGTGAGGAATACAACGTAAGCTACTCGGAAAAGTATCCCAAGCTTCATCTGACAGTCGCAGGGCGGAGTAGTCGACTCGGCCAAAGAACTTGTCAAGGCCCGTTTGGCATTTGTGACACGAGCCATCGCCAGTACGTCGTCGCAACTTTTCATCAGATCCTTTGTAACGCGTCTAGGTTTCTTCGCCGATGCCGATAAGGCCAGAAAGGACATCGAGGCATTCGCTGCAGCAAATGAAGCTCGACTATACAAATTGTTCAAGACCTGTGCTGATCCGCAAACCAATCTACGGGATCTGATCAAAGCTCGCGTGCGTTGAGCCTGCCATTCTGAGGGACGTGGCTGATTTCTTTCACAGAACGAATTTCTCCGCAAGCTGGAACAATCGCATACGGACATTTTGGAGACGTTTACTTTCATCATCGATGACGCTTCATTCAATATCATCAACAAAACGGCCATACCCCTAATTCTCAAAGCCGCCCAGCGTCCGCCGGCTGGTCGGCAGGGTGAAGCTATAGCCGCAGCTTCCTTCCGTATCTTAAAGTTGATCGCCAAGGAGTGTGCACCAATGTATCGTGACTATGTGCAACAGCTGGTGATTGTCATGAACGAGAAGAAAAATGATCGTCTGTGCGAGACTGCTTTACGTGCGTTATCGGCAATATGTAAAGTTGAGCCGGAGTCGGCACCACAGGACAGGTGGGTACATTTGACTCTGGTGGATACCACTAATTTGCAGGAAGGTAGCCGAGAGAGCTATGAAACTAGCTTTGGAGGGAACGGTCAAACAGGCCAAGCTTGCAGCACGATTCTTAGCGAACTCCAAACACAAGGATCTGTGTGTGGATCTGATCAAAGTGAGTATCTTCGTAAGAGGAAGCTGGAAGGCTTATGCGACAGGATCTGATAGAACAATTGAAAGAAAGCGGAGGCGATCATATACTTTCTCACCTTCGAGCTCTTGCGGAACTTGCTCTGTCAGCTCCATCAGCGTTCGAGCAAGAAAGTGAAGAAATCATCCGCTTTGTCATTGACGACATCATGGCCAAACCATCTCCATCGACCGACGTCAGTTGTCTTACACGTACGTGGGTATGATTCCCAGTTGACCTTCAGGATACAACCGAAGACGCTTGGACCGATGAAGAGAACCTTAATATCCACGATCGGGCCAAATTGATAGGTATGAAGATATGTGCTCATAGATGTTTGGGTTATGCCCGAGAAGCAGATGCTGCGGTCATCTTCCGTCCGACTCTACAGATGCTGGTGTCGATCTTGAAACATGAAGGAGCTGTGAATGAGAACACCATGGAAGGGTGAGTTGTCTCATAGTTACTCAAACGTCCAATTAATGGCCTTCAGAGGTTATGCCAGGACGCACATGCGCTTACGAGCTACTCTATGTCTGCTGAAACTGGCCAAAGTACGAGTGTTCGATAAAGCCATGACGGAGTATTTCCAGGAGATAACGTATACCATTCAAGTCAGTCATATCACACTGGTCAGGGATAATGCTGAAAAATAGGATCCGGTCTTTCAAGTCCGAAATCGATTCTTGCATAAACTCTTGGAAGTCTTACCTGCTCAAAGATTATTACCACGGTGGAACGTTCTCCCTGCTTTGTCGGCAAAAGATCCAGAGGCAGAGAATATCCTCCTGGTGGGTAAATCCTCAGATTGTAAACTGTGACTAACCGTCTATAGGCAAAAGGAATATCGGCGTCTATCATGCGCACATGTGCCAACCTTGGAACGGGTGAGTCTACACGCTGACATAGGAATGGCAAGTGTCCTGATGGACAGCCGAAAGAATTGATCGTGTGGAAATGCCACTAGCACGATTAATGCTTCTCTTATCTCATCATCCTGACTTCACATGGGATCCTGAGAATATGAAAGATATCGCCACGTCAGTTTCTTTACCATATTCGATCTCTGTGACTGACCTGGTAGCTTCATCGCTTTGTATCTCGATTGCATCGCTACGAGAGACAACGTATCCCTTCTCTATCTCATAGCGGGAAAGATTAAAACTGTCCGAGACTCTTTACTGGAGGCTCCTGAGGATAACGAGGTACGTCGACTGTAGATGAGATGAAGTACTAGTGGCTGAAAGTCAGAATCTGTACAAACTTAGCGAGCTCACCCAAATTATCATCCGTAATCGCGCTCAAGTACATTCATGGAGTATCACCTCTTACCCCGGGAAAATCAAATTACCTAGGGATATCTTCCACAATCTCACTGATCCGGCGGCTGTCAATAGAGTAATTCGGTCGTTCTGTCAAAGGGAAAAATACTGATGGAAATAGAATTTGACGAGGAAATATCTGGACGATGAGACTGACACGTGGGCTAAGAATCTCGGAAAGAAAGCGGTCAACACTGCAGGACCAAGTGTGAGTCTTTGTTATTACATTTCCCTCCAGGTCGAGATCCGTGATGATATGAGGATAGTGGAAGGGTGCTGATAAACTAGCGGAAATTTCGTGATTCTTCGTCAACCACGCCTACCAAAAAACGAGTCCGAAAGACCAAACCTGCTGCGCGAAAGAAGGCCAAACGGACTGATGAAGATGAGGATGATCCCTCGGAAAGTGACGACGACGATGAGGCTGAGGGAGAAAGTTCAGCATTATCCGCCCCTCCGTCAGATGATGAAGCGGAGGATGGTGTGGAAGGTAGAGGAGGGAAGAGGGGAGCCAAGGTGAGCTATCTTATGGCTATTTGTGAGTTCAGCTGATAGGTGATAGACAAAGGCAAATCGTGCGGTTAGTAAGAAGATGAGGAAGAAGAAGAAAGAACTTGAGCAAGAAAAGTCTGACTCGAGTGGAGAAGATGCTTGATATAGTTGACAAGAGGAGTTTATAGGATCGGTAAGGTGAGATAGAGAGAAATGAGTAAGATGAGCGATCTCTTTAGAGTTATGTAGTCATTTGGGATCATCATGCCATGTCAAAGAATGCAATGTACCATTAGACTATATTCATTTCAAATCGATCACTCAAACAGGTCGTCCATGTCCATCGACCTACGGGCGCTGATATGGTCCCACCCACGTACTCTTCGCCTTCAATAGAGTCTTATCATACTCCGGAGCGTCAAAAAACACATACACCGACTGATCCATCCCCTCCTTCTGAAGCGTGGCCTGGGCCTGTGTGACACGTTTGACAAGAAAATCTTGCCATCCTACCTTCACCACATCATCCAATAACGCCTCTCTCTGATGAGACCACAAAGTACCTCCATGTGTACTTTTTGCCAATTGAGTGGAATATGCGGCTTGGTATTGAGTCACGTTGAAATTCTTAGCGGAGAGAATGGTGCCTTGAGCCCGATAGGCTGCGTCAATGACTGCGGTAGAGGGATTACCCTTAGAGTATAAGTCAGCAGTGAGCCGGGGGATCAAGTTTTTCAAGGGAGTGGTGTGTATTTCGGTTCGAGGGAAATCGACAACTAGGGTGCAATAACCAGCAGTAGTAGCATCAGTGTTTGTGTCCAACGGGTCGTTCGTTGATTCGTTTTTCGTGAGGTTGGGTCCCATACAAATTGTATACGGGGGTATTCGTCAAATGGGTGAAAAGTAAGTTGTGATTGAGATAATCAGAGATGAGATTTATTCACTGAGGCAATGAGAGTTGAGAAGCGGTATATAAGTTGATTTGTGAGGAAGAAGGGATGGGGAGGAAATCATGAATGATAAGTAGAAGACGGACTATGAACATCTGACGAAGCGAAGCCCTTCTCTCTTTTCATTTGTATTAATGATGTGATCAGTCCTTTCACTTTTCACCTCCTTGCTCCTTCATTAACGTCTTCTTCTGTTTGAGCCGAGAAGAGCAGAGAAGAGAAGAAAAGGAGGCGATCTGTTTACGGCCGATGAACGGACGATCAAGAGCTCCTAGCTCCTAGGTCCGCGATCTGCGAAGTGAAGAACACCATCTATGCTCTCACTTACGTATTGGTTTGGCTCCACTGGTCGATCCACTGCGATCCACGGGGTAAGTAAGCAAGGGTGGTCTGAGGTACAGTAAGTACTCCTGCCGACGGCCGACTGGACAGTGCGTGATGAGACAGTCACCACCCTGAGATGGCTCTGATCCGAAGTTTGATGAGGGCGCGGTGTGAAATTTTTCATGTGGAACAGTAGTTAGTTCAGCATAGGGAGATAGGAGACAGATCTGCATCCCTGCTGAGTCCCTGCGTTATGAGCGTTTGAAAGTGAACTCACTATCGAGATATCATATGAGTCTCAATTGACACTACGTTCTGGTAGTGTCGAATAAAGGGTGGAATGTCAGTTGCAGATACAACAACCTGATTCGCTCGTTATAAGTACCGAAGCAAGTACGGTGGATAAGTGGTAGTACGTATGAATACCACAGGCAAAGAACCCTTAGCCCGGCCGTGGCGGGTACCTTGACCGACAATCCTGTCGGCTTCCCCACCTGCCACCTGCATGGCCAATGATCCAATGACCAGCACGTAGCGCGAATGCTTCTCTCGTCACGATCGTGATCATCGCGTTTACTAGCGCTAGTACCGACTTGAAACTCGAAAGGACCCCCAAAAGGGGGGCGAGACGTAAAAAGTCTGGTCAACCAAATTGGACAAGTAACCAACCTTCTCTTCGCCTCTCCTCTTCTTCTCATCGTCTCTTTTCTCTTCTCCCTTCTCTTCAGTCTCCGCTCGTTCTTCTCCATTTCTCTCTTGAACCTTCCTATCACTCAAGTCGATCGGCTACCAAGTTCTCTCATACAAAGAACAACCCCGACCTGTGAGTTCAGTTTGTTTCTCGACTTGGCTGACGAGTATTCTAGTCTCTACACAACATGCCCCCAAAAGGACGAGCAGATGCGGTGAGTCCCCATGAATATCAATTCATCTCATCCCGCTGACATTCTCTAGGGAGTTGAGGCTATCACTTCTGGCCTCAGCCTCTCGCAAATTGGCGGGGGTCAATCCGGTGAGTGGATACCTTCTCTTTTCTTCCCTCTCGCCTCCCTCTCGCCACTTCTGGCTTCTCTGTCAATCCACGCTTGAAAATACTGACAGCTCTACCAGATTATGCCCCTCGCCCCGGCGTTGGTCGTGCCGGCAGGCCCATCACCGTATCTGCGAATATGTATCAAGTTCGCTTCAAGACCGACGCCACTGGGTCTGCACCCTCGGTGTAGTCAGTCGCCCTTCTCAATGACTGCGCTAAACTGATCACATCAGTCATTACGACGTTGAGATTAGTCCTGTCGTCAAAGTCGCTAAGCAGAAGTCAGTCTTCTGCGCAGATTTCTCTTGTCAGAGATCCTGCGCTGACGAGAGTAGGAAACCGCCGAGGGCCCTTCTGTGGAAAATTTGGCAGCAGATGTTGGAACAAGTTCAAGGAGGTACCAAGAGGTCTCTCGAAGCGGCGGCCTTTGATCAAGTGTATGTCTATTATCTTTCATCACGACTCTGGCTGACATTTCCCAGCAAAAGCATGTACACTCCGATCAAGCTTTTTGAAGGTCCTAAGGTGTGTCTCCACGTATTACTTACAAAAACGTCCAGATCATGGCTTACAATATCTCAGCTCGAAGTCATCGTAAACCTCGTAGAGGACGGCAAGGTACCTAACGACGACAAGCGTCGCTTTAGGGTGGTATTTCAAGAAGCAACCGATAATCGAGGTGACACCAAACAAGTCGATCTACAAGCTGTCATAGATTTTTGCAAAAAGCAGCGTCAGACCGAGATGTCTAACGAGATGGCAGTAAGTTTTGCTAAAATAACATTGAGACCGGTGATTGACGCATAGCTCACTGGTGTCCAAGCCACTAATGTGCTTATGCGCCAGGACGTGTCGGCAAGGTACACGCCTGTCGGTGCACAGGGTCGTCGGTTCTTTTCAACCGGTGAAATGCTTCGTATCTCGTAGAAAGTATTGCGCTGATGGTCCAGAGGGTTCGGTACCAATCAGCTCTGGGTGTACTGTATATAAAGGTTTCACTCAGTGAGACATCTGGTTCAATACATGCCTGATACGAGCTAACGTGTACAGATCTTTCCGGCCCACTGCATCCGGTCTGCCTGCTATTCAGGTTCGCCATTACCTTGACATCGCGCTGTGCACAGCTTACATCTCAGCTAGACACTGCGTACTCCGCTTTTATAAACTCGGGTCCTCTCATCGTGAGTTCGTGTCCTTCCCGATGAGATGTCGCTGACTCCTGGACTGTTGCGGCCGGCCTGCTTGGCATGGGCGGCGGCGGCGGCGGCTTCAGAGGCGGACGTGGTGGGGGTCGGGGAGACTTCCGGGGCGGACGAGGACGGGGTGGATTCGGGGGAGGTGGTGGTGGTGGCGTGCCTGACTTGCAACAGCTGAACCGCAACCAAATCAGCAAGCTCAACAAGATTTTAAGGAATGCTAAATTCACCCTAACCCACCGGTGAGGCGTTTCTGATCCTTTTTCGCAGCAGCTGATCGCATTAGCCAAACCGAAAGGGTGTTCAGCTGTAAAAGTCTTACATTTCAATCAGCTGACGAGCTGCAATTTCTCCTGAACGGTCGAGACGGAGGCCCAGACAGAATGGTCAAGATTCCACAATACTTCAAAGAGACATATAATGTTACCGTCACAAAGCCTCGTCTGCCATGTGTCATGTATGGGCAGAAAAATTACGTTCCGTACGTCTGTTTTCAACCGTCAAGTGAAGCTTACCGTCACAGGCTAGAGTTTGTCAGGATCAGCGAATTCAACCCTATGCCGTTTGCGCAACAAACCAGCGAAATTGCCGCCGACATGATTCGCATCGCTGCCAAACCCCCCGCTGAACGCCTGAAAATGAGTGAGTTCACCAAACTTGAGTCGTGCTCATGAGTAGTCCAGGATTGGAGGGCGAAACTCAATTACTCCGAACTCCCGAAAATCAAAGCCTGGGGAATGCAAGTGCAGAATCAGATGCTGCAAGCCCAAGCACGAATCCTTCCTGGTCCCCAGGTCCAATACGCTGGGGGCAAAACGGTTAGACAACAAGGGTGAGTTCGTGACAGGTTCATTTTCTACGGCATATCACCTTGCGTGCGTGTTTCTGTAGTATGCTCGCCCGTCTTGTCGCTGCGCTGACTTCACAGACAATGGAATTTGGCCAGCAAGCCTAGGGTGAGTTTGGCAGGCGGTCGACGATCTTCGACGACTTGAAATTGTTCGCTGATTTGCAAGTTCTTCAAGGCTAACCGACCGTTGGAGTCATGGAGTATCGCCAATTTCGACCCACGTCTAAGTGAACCTGAACTCAGTAAGTCCGTTGGCGATGAAGTCGGCTGAACTGACTCCTACAGAAAGCTACTTTGCGTCGTGCGTAATGCGTCATCCTGTTAGGTACTGACATGCTGATCACGAAGATTCTTAGAGAGTCTGTCAGCCTTGGGTCAGAGTTCATGCCTTGCCCGTTGTTGCGTGCTGACTCTTCAGGTGTTATCGTGACAAATAAGGATGTCTCTGTATACAATGGTTCCTACGAACCCTTCAAACAGACATCGCATGGCCTCCCGGAGACTCTGCAGACGGCTGCCCGGATGGCGTTTATGAAGAAGAAAGTGAACCCACAGCTCATTTTCGTGATCATGCCGGTGCGTTCTTCCGCCAGATCACGTACGAAGTGAAGTGAACTGATCAGAGCAGAAAAAGGACACGATGATGTACCAGGATGTCAAGCGATATGCTGCCTCGAGTTTGAAACTCGTACGTCTCAAGTGTTGTCATTTTGATGTCGGCTGATTACTAGCCTGTCCCGACCCAATGCATGCAAGGTGAACAAATTCGCAAAAATAGCGAGCAATACAAAGGCAACAGTCCGTGCATTCCTCCTCTCCCACGTTCTCATTCGAAGCCAATAATGTTTTGCTGACTGTCAGTGGCTATGAAAGTACATATGAAGCTCGGCGGAGTCACGCATGTCATTAAGCATCAGAAGGTGGATGCTACCGTCATGATCATGGGCGCCGACGTTTCTCACCCCCCGAACAGGGGCGCCAACCTAATTCAACCATCCATTGCAGTGACGGTTGCCACAGAGAATGGCGAGAATGTCAAGTACACGCCCTGCCTCCGTCTTCAAGATGGACGAACGTGAGTTCGGCTAACCCATCACCCTTACTGCGCTTATAGTCAGGGAAATCATCCGAGACTTGCAATCTATGACGGTGGCTCACCTCAAGCTTTGGCGGCAAAACTCCAAAGGCGCCTTACCGAAGAAAATTTATATGTTCAGAGACGGAGTTTCGGAAGGCCAATACGGCATCGTTGTGAGGTGAGCATTCTCTGAATGTCTCATGTGTGATTTTCCAATCTGACGCATCAAGGGAAGAAGTTCAAGCGATTAAGGCTGCAGCCCATGAAATTCAGCCGGAATACCGACCAGCCATCACCTTTGTTGTTTGCGCCAAACGAGTGTGTATTGTCTATCCTCCCATCGTACTTCAATTGATACACGTAGCATTCGATGCGCTTCTTCGCAACCAGAGCCGAAGACACCGATCAGAGGAGGAATGGCAATCTTCAGCCCGGAACAGTTGTCGACACAGCTGTCGTGCATCCGTATGCATTCGACTTTTATCTTCAGGCTCATGCAGGTATCCAAGGAACTGCAAAGCCGACCCATTAGTGAGTGATCCCCGTTGACGTGACTGAAAGCTGACCGTTGTAGCATCGTTGTACACGATGACAATAAGGTACGTCACATAGAGGCCGGATAGATTTGATGTGAAGCGACACTGACATTCAGTTCGACGCTGACGCGATGCAAACGCTTGTCCATGACATGTGCTACTCGTATGGTCGCGCAACTTTATCTGTCTCTGTGAGTTTTCAAGGTGGGAGTACATCCGAGTCAGCGCTGATTAATAGCTCATCCCCCCGGCTTACGTGAGTGCTGTGACTGCGCTGACTGTGCAATGCTGACCTCTTTTCTTTTGTCTTTCACAGTACGCCGATGTGAGTGACCCACCACCTCCATGCAAATGTGCACCTAGCTAACACTCAGATCATCGCCGCCAAAGCTCGGGACTTTGTGTATGTGGAGGATCCGTCCGAGGTAGCGACGACTCTGTCTGCCGGTGAGACCAGTCAATCGGCTGAATATGATCCGCTTGCCCTGAGTGAGTTTCTGTCTTTTCCGACGGACGTGATTGCTGACGCTCCTCAGAGAAGAGGATCGAAGATACCCCTAGTTGTGAGTTTACCCATCCGAAACCTCGTCTGACGTGCAGTTCATTCTGTTGCCTGGTACATGTAATGTTGTCAATCTGGTATCTTCGGTCGTAAGCTTGCGCCTGCCAACCGAGTTAGTATCCGTCACCTTTCAAAGCTCTCAATATGATAGGTTCTTGCCATACTTGTAGTGATGTGACATGCAGCCATGTCTGTCCCCGGGTGTGATGCCAGTTGAAAACGGTGCATTCGCAATGATACAGGTACAATTATACACCATGCAGCTCTTTCACCTCTCGTCTTTCCCTTTCTTCTCCCCTCCCGCATGTTACATTTGCGCAGAGATTGCGGGGCAGCATATGATGAGGGCAATATCTCTAAGCCTTCTTGGACGGAAGGGTGGCGTTGTTGTAGGCGAGAAGGTTGGGAGTACCGCTAGGAAGATCTTCGAGCATACCGGGGCTAGCGAGGGCGATAAGAGCCTTCTTGAGTTTAGCTGGGGTGATAGTGCCGTTGTTCTTGGGTGGGATAGGGGCGACTTGGTTGCCGTCTGGACTGACGAGGATTCCGACGCCGGCACCAGGTTGAGGAAGGACGGCCTGGACAGCTTTTGGAAGGAGATCGTAAGCTTTCTCGTAATAACCTGCGGGTGCCAGGTCCGACGAGTCATCGCCTTCGAGCAGGGAAAAGGTTTCTGTGCCGTGGATAGAAAGAAGGTAAGCGAGAAGACCACAGATGTGAGGAGAGGCCATGGAGGTACCGGAGATGGTGTTGGAAGTCTCGTTGCCACCGTTCCAAGTGGAAAGGATGTTGAGCCCAGGTGCGAAAATATCAACACATTTGCCGTGGTTGGAGAAGTAAGCGCGTTGGTCGCCTAGAGTAGAGGCTCCGACAGTGACAGCGAGTTCGGCAGAGGCAGGAGAGTAGTTGCAGGCATCTCTGTTGTCACTGAAGAGTCAGCACAGTCCTAGAGTCTACTTGAAGATCGACACATATATGGGATGTAGTGGAGAATGAACATATGACTCACTTGCCAGCAGCCACGGCAAAGTGAAGACCAGCTTCGACAGCGGCATTCACCGCGTCGTCCAGAGATTGAGACTTTCCTCCTCCCAATGACATGTTGGCAACGGAACCCTTGTGCTTCGTCTTGCCCGTGGCGACGAGTTCCTTGATAGCGTTGACAGCAGCTTCAGACGCCTGGTTGGCAGCCCAGCTAATTGTCAGTCGCGATGTGGTATTGATACAGGGACAACCCACACGACACCGGCGAGCACATCAGACATACTACCACTACCATTACTACCGAGTACCTTAACAGCGACGAGTTTGGCAGCTTTGGCTACACCGTACTTCTTGCTTGCAATCGTGCCGGCGCAATGTGTTCCGTGACCGTTTCCGTCCTTGTCTACGTCGTTCTTGGGGATGGTTTTACCCCAAGTGGCGCGTCCTTCGAATTCAACGTGATCGATGTTGATACCAGTGTCGATGACATATGCAGTAACACCTGAACCTCCATCTTGGTGGTAAAGATATTTGGTGAAAGTGGACAGATGAAGGGGATCACGGTGAGATAGTCGAGCGAGTCCCCAAGGAGCGCCGGTCTCAGTCATGATGCCGGAAGAGCTGAGATCTGCCGAGTCGTCGGAACCGTCAAAAAAAGCATCGTCGACACCGCGGGGGATTTCCAAAGTGTGCATGACTTGGTCTCGTTCAACATATGCGACCTCGGGAGCGGATCGGATAGAGTCGATCGTCTCAGGTGAGAACTTGCCAGCTGAACCGATAAGCAAGTTGACAAAGGAGTCGGGAAATCACTCACCATACCCAGCGTAATTGAAGTGCTCTGTAGATGGAACATAGACATGGTTTATACCACCGGTATCGACATCTCCATCGGAAGTGAAAGCGTACAAGGGCTTTTACATCAGCTATAGAATTCCGCATCGGGCAATTGAGATAAACAACTCACAGAAGCGTAATGCCATCCTTCCACAACGTTGAGATGTAGAGCAATCTGGTCGACGTCGATGCCTTTCTTGAAGACGACGATATATGAGTCGTCGATATGTTGAGCGTCTGGAGAGGCTGAGAGAGGAGCCAGCCCAGGATCAGCTGAGATTGGAGTGGCAAAAACAGCAAAAGGGAGCAGCGCAGCTGCTCCAACGCCTAGTAAGATTGAGCGCATGATGATATGAGATGAGCAGAGGGATGGAAGAGAGATACAACCTGGTAGAAAGATGAGTATGAGATGAGAAGATGTGAAGGGGTAGAGAGGTGGTTGTGAGAAGGACGAGGTGATTAGCGATAAGGGAAGAGGAAAGGGTGACGCGAGCGCAAGCCATAGCCGGACTGGGAATTGCCGGATGGGGAAATGGATGTGACACGACCGGATAGGCGTGCGGGTCCACGCGAGTGACTTTGTCTCCCACTCAACTCCCTCCTCTCCTTCTTCTCGTCATCCATGCCACCTCTCACACGCCGTTCTATCCACTCGCCGCATTGCTCTCACTCCCACTCACACCCACACTCACACTCACACGCTGACCCATGCCGCCAAGAAAGAACAAGCCTAACCCTAAACAGACTGCTCAGTTGAAAGCGAAAGGCTCACAAGGAGCGAGACCTCCTTCACAACGTCCGCCACCGGACCCTTCTCCCCTTCCTATTGACGGGCAGGACGGGCAGGCTCAAGAGCAATTTCCGCAAGAGGACTCAACTGTGGAGAACGTACAAGAAGACTTGCTCGACATACACGAGATTGGGAAGAAGATCAGAGGCTCACTTGAAAGTAGAGATGCGTCTCAGAAGGATGATAATCTCATAGGGCAATGGGACCAAGGTCTGCGACTTCTTCTCGCTGCCTTGGTGGGTCTTCTCTCGTAACACCTCCAGCATTACTTACAACCTAGTCGGAGTCTGACCCTCCCCTTACTTCAATGGAGGCGTGGGTGAAGTGGGCCGATGATCAGGTGGGTCCCTGCATACCTCTGCATATCAACGCTGGCAGCTGATCCGTTGTAGGATCTCTGCGTACAACTACAAGAAACCGTCCCACTCCCTTTCCTTCTCACATACTACTATGTCACTCTCCATCATGTTCTGCACAAGTATTTGGAACCTCGTCGAGATATCTTAAGGACGGAACGGATAAGATATAAAAACGGAAATATAAGCCCGGAGCCCGATCTGGCCAATGGTCCTGGTTCCGCTTCTAGTCTAGCTCATGTAAGCGAAGTACAGGCTGTCATGAGAAAAGGAGCAGCAGCTGTGAGGGCTATTTGCGAACAGTCAGTCATTTTCGTTATCATTCCGGCAAGTGGCGTTGGTCGTAGGGTATGCTGACCCTTAGAATCACAGTGAGTTCGGACTTGAGGTACCATGGAAATTGACGTCGTAGCTCGTGCAAGCTGATGCACTGTATAGTGAGTGTCATACTCTGAGCCGTCAGGAGCCGAAGCTCATCTTCTTAGGTGCCCCCAAAGAACTTCATACTAAGGCATGGATTTCCCTTCTCTCCTCTTTATTACTGTGCTGTCAAGAATACTTGATCGACGAAGGAGAGCCGGCTTCATTCGTGAGTGTGTTGCTATTCGTACAGAAATTGATCTGTAAGATCTGTCGAATCCTAGCTCTAATCGCATGCGATGAGAAATCATCGGTTGGACGTGGTATTTTACGGCAGGAGGATGTCTTAGGATTGTGAGTCCGTCGTCACTACCGAACATTGCTATGCTGACCCATTCAAGTCCACTGTTAGCTGAAGTATTCTTCGACTGCCAAGGTGAGATGGCTACCGGATGGAGTCGACAAAATTGATTTTCTAGCTGGAAACACTTCTCTGTGGCTGACCCGGACTTTTGTTGGAATGTTGACGCCACATACGGATAAAGAGCTTCAGACGAGGTTGAAGGCTGCGCTCGATGCCAGAGCCGCTGACTGGACAATTCAGGTCGCTAGCAGATTGGTAGCACATCTAAGAGTGATGCGGCAGAATTCTTTGGCTCCTAAAGTGAGATCGTCCCCTCACCCATGTAATAGTGCTGACCTTGTGGGCGTATATGGCAGTAATCAACCTTGCAGCTTGTGCACCAAACGCCGATAGGCCAATGGGCTTTCCAGTCAGTCGCTTCATCCTTGGTGGTCAGAACCTTCTGGAGAATCGCAAGGCAGCCCAGCGGGCAGAGAATGGGGACGTGATATTATACGTGGATAAGTGGGGTTGGACACTAAAGGTATGTCGGAAAGTTGTCCAGTCGGTGCGCTAATGCGGCCAGTCGTTCGACGATGATGGAGTGGAGGATGATGTCGTGCTTGCAAACAATCGTATCTACTGCTGGAAGCGTGTTGTTGAAGAGAACAAAACGATGGCCAGTACGTGTTCTCTCCCTCCCTACATTCATATTGACAGAGAAGCTTTCACAGCCCTGCTGCGTCCGGATTCTGCTAAACAAGTCGTCCGAGCAATTCAAATTCGATGTCCAGAGGAGCAAGCTGAGGAGTTTGAGAATATTGTGAAGCTTCGTTTGGCAGGAGTGAGTTTTGGAAGACATATGATCATTGCTGACATTCCAGAAGTCCGTCATATGTGGAGGTCTCAGACAACTTCCGCATCGAAAGAGATCGTCTCAAGGTGAAGCCGGTACGTTGGTCACCCCTCGAGCCAAGGCTTACGGTTCAGCTACCCCTCTCCCGGCGAACGCTTCACAGGTATCAGTTTCAAACAAAGCGCCTGAGCGAGCCAACATGTCCTCTATCCAGTCGGCGAGCCAACGCCTGCTAGGAGACGATCATACAAATCTGTCGTCGCCCACGGTTGTAATCAAGAAAAGGGATTCTCGCCAACGGTCACACACTCCCGCACCTTCTTCCTTCCGCGGACGTTCCCAAAGTCAGGCAGAATTGGAAGCACAACGTGCGTCTAATGCTCTAGATGACGAAGAGCTCTCATCGATGTCTGATGTAGGCGACACGTCTTCTCCTACCTCGCATGCCTCCGTAGGTTCGCGGGATCCTCAGGAGATATCCAACCCTCCCCAAGCAAATCAAGCTGTCCCCAGCGGTCCAGAGGTCCCACCGACTTTCGTACCAAATCGACGTTCTAAAGTCCAGCCAAGCTCACCCTCCATTTCTTCAGATAAACCTGTTACTCGATCTCGCCCTCCGTCGGCACGCCGTACGAAAGGGCCTCTACCAGTAATCAAGGAAGTTATGATAGCCAAAGATCGTAGCCCTTCTGCAGTCGATGAGCCACAAGCTGTGGATCAGAACCGAGTGGTCCAAGTCCCTTCGACCGCTATGAGCGCTGACAGTATCCACACGGCAGATACAGCAATCGCTGTCGAGGCGTCGAGAGTCAAGGACGATGATCCGCCGGCCAGAGCGGCGGAGAACATCAACGAGGAGGAGCTTGAAGATACGGATGGGACTGTCGTAGAGACTCCCCTACCTATTCCCTCCCAGCGACTTCCCCAAGTGCTGATCACAGCTACTGCCCGATCAAATCGAACATGTGAGCACAGCTATGTCGTGCGGCCTTGCGCTGATATGATAGATAAGAAAGCGCCTAGCAAGGGCCCATCGACCCGCGAAAGCGAAACAGAGACGGATGGATCTGCGACTGAGGGACAAGTAGTAGTAGCTTCCGATAGTGAAGAGGAAAGCCCAGAATGGACTCCCAGGAGACGCTCTCCGCCTCGGAAAGGTTTCAAACCTTTACTCCCTCGAGACGTCTCAATGAAGGTGGCTCCTAAGCCTAAAAAGGAGCTAGTAAGTCCGTAACCTCCGTTGCCCGATGTCTGCTGAAACAAGCCAAAGAAATCGTCCGCGGCTTCCACTGCTCATGGGAAACGTCCAGACAAACGTCAAGCTGCAAATACCTCGAAGCAGTCCGTAGTGGATTCCCACGTCCACCCAGCGACTACCGACGGGCAGTCTTCGGAGGACAATTCGTCACATGACGGCGAGACGACCGACCGGCTCATCGACAAATCAAAGGCAGGTAGTGCCTCTCAGCGGAAAAGCAGACCATCTTTATTGGAGCGAGGTCGTCCCGATAATGAGATACCATTACCAGCCTCGAGACCAGCGTCCATCACGACAAAATCTCGACGGGTCAAAGACGTCAATGTTGGTGATACAGGACACTCGACTCATGTCACTCATGGACCAGTCGTACATCCTCCACCTACCCCAGCAGACGATCAAGTAGAAGACACCCCCACTATCTTCAGCAAGCCTCGAATGCAAGAGGTCGAAGACAGCACATCCAACGACAATAGTGAAGCGCAATCGGCAACTAGCGGTCGCAAGGGACCTGGACGGCCTTCAATCGCGGTAATGAAGGAAGATGGTGAGAAAGAATCGTCCCCGATCTCCGAACCCACCACCGATATTGGGGTTCTCCCAGATTTCGTAGACGAGGATACGGGTCCTTCCTCACCTAAGTCCACACGTATCGGTAACAAAAGATCTAAAGAAGCTTCGCCCTACGCGGAAAGCAGCGAGCAAGAGGAACAACACTCTCCCCAAAGGTCCAAAAAACGGCGCGTCACTCTTCAGGACCGCAGGACGAAAGCTGTCCGACCTGTTGTGGAGCTTCGAACTCGTCAACCGCCGAAGTCGAAACCAGTCGCGCTTGCAGCCTCGAACTCGTCCCGGAAAGCCGGTCCAAACTCGAAGTCCAGAGAAGTACCAATTCTCGATCTGGCATCGCCAACTCCGGTGGAACGATCTCCCCAGCCCACACTTGAACCAGTGACACAGTACCATGCGGAAATATCTGCTCCTGTACATGAAGCATCTGAAATCGTGGCTGTGGTCATACGGAAGGAAACAACGATACCGTCTTTACCTTCATCTCCGGTAGAAATCCCTCTGGGAGAAAGTACACCGATTTTCCACCCAGTCTTGACCACTCCAGATGTTGAAAAGCCATCGACCTACAAGAAATCTGCCTCTAGTAAGGACACCAAAATCTCTAAGAAGTCTCAGCTGCCTCGTCGTCAGTCTGCAGATGAAGTCGATGACGTTGGACAGGTACGTCCCTTCAAGGAACAATGAGCGTTGATGCTGAATGACAGGTGCTTCACCAGATTGCTGATGTACGTTTCGAGAACGGTGTAGAGATTGAGACAACTAATGTGCAGTTCATGTCGGAACAGCTTCGACGCAGGTCGATGAGACTGCCGGTGAAGAATGCAGCTGTCAGAGCTCAATTGGCGCAGTTGGAGCTACAACACGTCAATGAGGTTTTAGCTCAAATGTGAGTTTACTCGGCGTCACTCTCTTCAACTCAGACGTTTCTCATTCCGAATTGTTCGAAGGATTTTATGCTAACAGTCAGACATCCGATCCACAAGCATATCTGGGCGTTGATATCTTCCCCGCATGCTATGGTCGAGGAAATTAAACAAGATTGTGCTCGCTTGCCAACCACTTTTGCAGAGCTGCAGAAAGTATCAGCGAGTTGTGAAAAGAGCATCAAACAGACTTTCAAATTTACGATTCCGGTATTGTTCGAGGGATTCCATGATAAGTTGAATGTCAGCCAATCCTATGAAGTATGCGATGTGAATATATCAGTACGAGTGAAGGAGAATGAGAGGGAGGTGAGACCAGGGGTGTGAATACGGAGAAGCATATGTACAGCACAATCATGCATCATGTACAATTCATGTCATGTCCTACCTTATGGCTACAAGATAGTTGTATAGGCGTCAAGGATGGTATTCCGAGGCAAGCGACACGCATCGAAGCACAGCGGCATCCCGTCAATTACTGGTCCTCGCTCGTAAATGTATACGGTAGTTATGCGTCACTTGAGCAAAGATGAACGTCGAGCATCGTCCGTGTTGACAAATCGATCCATCTGCTATCGTCGATGAGGTCCATCATCTTGCTATCGCATGCAGATTAGGAAAAGGATTCGTTTTTGCCAAAACGACCATTTGTTTCTCGTGTGAAATGTAACCTTTCATGAATCCCTATTGGTAAGTCTTGCCCAAGTGCGACTGCCCAACACAGATCATGGTCCAAAGCCAAACTGTATTCCGTATTTCATGATTCACAACCTGCAGAGAAGGACGATTGGTATTCAACGAAATGACGACCCACTCGATAGATCATATTAGCCACCATACACTCCACTTCGTCCGAATCGACGAGAATGTTATGTAGTTGCAGTGCCATTTGAAAAGTGGATATTGGTATTCGGGAAGATTTATCACTAGCTATCCATCTGTAATCCAGTATTAGCACAAGTCCTTGATCGATACAACGTGAGAGGGAATAGTGAAAAAGGTTGGAAGCAAGACATGGAAGGAGTTGAAGAGAGAAGTATCAAGGTGTGAAAAAAAAGGTTTAATGATGAAATAAGGGAGACGGAGAGATGAAGAGGGAAAGGAAATCTCACGCTTTCTTGAACAATACCCTCAAACAACCTTCCCTCGCTCTCTCCACAACCAAATAAGTACTCAGACTGACCAACCTCGGTTGAGCCCATTCCAGCCGTTCATCATATTCTTTGACATTACCAGATTTGATAGCGGCTACGAAAGGTGAATACACCTCGGATAATCTGGGATGTTCATCAAGGAGTTGTGGTGAAGGAAAAGATCCTCGAAGAAGATGAAGTGGGATAAGGTAGGTGAGTATGAGTCTTTTTGTCAGCTCCATTCCTCACTGTCTTCATTATGAGCTAGAAACAAGAGAGCGACAAAAGAAGTGGAAGAGAAAATACATACTCTTGATTACGTCTGGCTTCGGAAGGACAATGTAACAAAGCCCAATTTAATTCTTCATCTGCCTTTCGATCAGTTCGAACCGAAGATGATAAGGGGAAGTCACCTTTTTATCTTCCCCATTTAAAAAGGCAAGCATGCCGATGTAGAAGTGCCATGTGATCTATATTGATAAGTTATGAGCATCATCAGAGAGGTGAGACGTACTTGGTCTTCTAATGGGGCTTCGTCAATAGGTGGAGTTTTGGGATCTGAGGTGACGGCGCGAATGATATTTTTACAAAGATTAGGTTTACCGACCTCATGGTCAGCTTGATAGCGCTCAATCCACCAAGATCCTTTCGCCCCGAACATGTTGAACATAAACAGGGTAAGATGAAATACAGTGAATGCGAGGAAGTATGGTAAGATGAACCTTAACAACTCACTTTGAAATAACATTTGAGAGACAAACAAGCAACATGATATACTCCAGTCCTCCTGGATTCTGGTCCTTTAAACGCTCTATATATCAGCTTTACATTTTCCACCCCATCACTATGACCAGAACCTGAATTATGAGACACCTGAACATAAGGGATGAAGAAGAATCTCGACTGACCGATCAGTTGCACATATCGAGAACGCCTTGCTAACTGTCCTCGTACATTCCTCCAAAGCCGGCGTTCTCCCAGTTTGAGAATAAGTGATCGAATCAGCCTACGTATCAGCTTCGTTCCCTAACATATCAAGAAGAGTTTAACAACTGACCTGCTCCGCCAGATCCCGCAAATCTTTCAATAAAAGATATAAGACAGGTAAAGCCCAAGAAGAACGTTCTTGGAACCATCGGTAAAACAGACTCAGAAGTTGAGATTGATGAGAGTATCTAGATTATGAATAAGTAATGTTACAGTATCTCCTCAAGGAGGGTGAGAACTCACGCTTTGACAAAGTCATTCGAATATAACGCATGAACGCAAGCGCAATGTCGTAGAGCTATCGCATCCCATGGTTCAGGTAAGGAATGACCTGGATTGGGAAGACGACGTTCCTAGGATATCAACAAAGATCTTTCATTATTGACATTCCAGGATATGATAGGGTCTCGAAGAGAGGACAAGGTAAGAAGTTGAATTCGCTCACAGCTTCAGAACCGACAGTATCATGTAAACCACGAGCAGTCTTGTTCGTCACTGATAATAATCGTAATAGGGGACTCGGATCTTCCACCCTTAGAGGTTCAGAGAATGAGTTGATATATTGTTGTAGCTTCATCCTACGTCCTCTGATGGGGAAACGGGTAAGTACTCGTACTCGCACCGTCCAAGTTTGGTGTGTTCTTCTTCCTCCGCTGGCCGCAGGGATTGAAGTCAATCGAAGAGTTGAAGTAGCTGTTTACGTAATCTTCTTACAACCTCCGAACTTTTGCAGTCATGCAGGATTTTCGAGACTCCTTTCTCTGCCTTATAATATTGACTCTCTCTCTTCTCTCCCCATACCTTCATCCCTACCCAACTCTAGCACTCCTCTCAGAAATCTCTTCGACCGATTTCTGAATACACTGAATTGATTGTATCGTCTTTCAAAATGGCTGTCCGTGAGTGGATCCCAGCAGGGAGCAGAAAGAAATGTCAAAATTCTAATTTTCAGGTATCCAATTTGAAAATTCCACCGATATCGGTGTCTTTTCCAAACTCACCAATGCGTGAGTGTTCATCTATCAATACCATCCCCAGATTATCTATGAAGGGAGCCACGTAGATGTATCAAAACTTTTGCTGACAAATTAGATACTGCCTCACAGCCCTTGCATCATCATCCAACTTCTACTCTGCATTCGAAGCTGAATTAGCTGATGTCATTCCTATCGTCCACACCACCATAGCCGGTACACGTATAGTCGGTCGTCTATGCGCTGGAAACAGACACGGTCTTCTCGTTCCCGCATCAACCACAGATCAAGAGCTACAACATCTACGTAATGCTCTCCCTCCTGCTGTCGCTATACAAAGAGTGGAAGAGAGACTTTCAGCTTTGGGAAACGTTATAGCATGTAACGATTATGTAGCTTTGGTTCATCCGGATATTGATAGAGAGACAGAAGAGATTATAGCGGATGTTTTAAAAGTTGAAGTTTTTAGACAAACCGTTGCTAGTAATGTTCTCGTAGGGAGTTATTGTGCTTTATCAAATCAAGTGAGTTTCTCTTTCAAAAGCTTCACTCCCACATTTGATCCCAATGTACCTGGTCGGCCCATGCTTGAACTGGACATATCTCTAGTGAAGGCTTGTTTCAAGTATGGAAGATTTAGCTGAATCAAAAAAGGGCGGTCTAGTACATCCCAAAACATCAAGATCCGAATTAGACGAATTATCTTCTCTGTTGCAAGTACCTCTAGTAGCTGGGACCGTCAATAGAGGATCGGAAGTTATAGGAGCAGGTTTGGTAGTAAATGATTGGTGTGCATTCGCAGGTTTAGATACTACAGCAACGGAGATTAGTGTTATCGAAGCTACTTTCCGTACGTCCATTCTTCCACACTTTTTTACGCTACCATCTCACATTCCTCTTTGTGTCTCTGATACACGACATACATATAACCCGCCTGGTATATCACCCCGAGAGTTAATCCATTTATATTCGTCCGGAACTCAGCTCATGGCAGAATTACAAGGACAAAACAGTAATGCTGTCATCGCCGATTTGCGCGATGTTCTCATAGACAATTATGCTTGAATAAGTTGCATTGGGAAAACCCCACGTTTCATGAACCAATCTTGTAGTATTCTTTGCTACATGCTGCATGCTACAAGTACTCGAAAATGTTTCTTACTGATTCTGCTCTCTACTGAACCCCCTGTCCTCATTGTGCCGATGTCTCGTTCCTACTCAATGATAGCTCGGATTCCCGTTGTGAAGAATGACGCTTCACCTTGACGACGTTAAAAGTATGTCCTCAAGCCGAGTTCCATTCCACAAATGCTGTATTCAGTTCCGCACCTGATGCTTCTGCATATCTGCTGGTGGTCGCTACAACTCCAAGACTGTACTACTTCTGGACCGTCGGGTTGTCTAACGACACGGGAAGCTTGTATCACTGCCCGTATACTATGTCATCGACTGAAGCACAAAACCAGTCTATGCATGCAAGTATATGCAAGATATTTCACCGTCTATTCTTTGATCGCCTCAGCTACCATATCCCTCCATCTCCTCTGTACGTCCACTGCCTCTCTAAAAATCTTATATTTAACCTCTAACAATTTCTTCTCCCTCTCTCCTTCTTTCCCAGTCCTTGGTTCTATCCTCTTTCCAGCTTGAGTCATCTCCACCATGATATCCCACAACTTCAATCCGTCTTTCTTACCAGCATCCAAAGCGTCTTGTTGGTCCTTGAACGGGGTATCCTGTCGAGAAGCAGAAATCTCATGAGCGAACCGACCTAACATTGCAGCTCCAAGAGGAACCGCAGCACTGGGTTGTGGAGGGATCACGACTGGCATATTCAATACTGTAGCTAAAAGTCGCATTAGGGCGCTGTTCTTGGCTTGTGATCCTATAATTCGTCAGATACTCCTGACGTAGAAAAGGGGGATGGAGCAGGGACTAACCACTCATATAGATTGAATTGATCCTATGACCTTTGGCATTCATCTCATCGACTATATGTCGGGTTTGCAAACAGATAGCCTCCAAAGTAACATTGAATTTCCTAGCCAGGTCGTTGAGAGAGTCTGAGAGCTCTATACCGGTTAACATGCCTCGCATTTTGGGGTCGGCGAGTGGAGAACGGTTGCCATGCTGAAAGTCAGCTCGATTCCTAACCTGGTCCATGAGTCATATTGTATACCACACGCCTCCGAAAGAGGAGTGTAGTGTGAGAAAAAAGACCCACCATGTCAGGGTAGAAATGCAAATCTTTCGTCAAATGGGCTGAGGGTCAACATGGCGGCACGGACAAGGGCGTAAGAAAGTCAAGACTCACTCAAAGTCTCAGCGCCATGCTCTTTCTGCATAATCTCCAATCTCTCCGCCAACAGAGCGAACACGTTCTTGCCAGTAGACTTGGAAAGCTCGACAAGCTTAGGATATGCCGGGTGTGTCTGCATGACGAAATCGATCAATTGACCAGTTGACGATTGACCACCTTCGTTCATCCACGATCCGGGGAACACAGCATGGAGGTAAGGGCCCCAAACTCTGATTGTTAGCTTCTCGTGATATGGTCGATTAGCTTTGCCGGCACAACGTATAAGCACCAGTGAGTCTGAGAGATATAAGATGTGATATGGTATTAGAAAGTATGCGAGGGTACCTCACCCTGGCACAAGTATACCCTCTTCACTTTGGGCGATATAACAAGTCGAAGTACCGGCAATAGCTGCCAGTCGTGTACCAGAATGTTGGAATGAGGGAATATCGGTGACGTTTCCGTCGTCCAGAGCTGAAGCCGCACCGACAGTACCGATCCATCCCGCATACCTGATTGGATCAGCCGGTGACTAGTCACTCCGTGATTAGATCTCACGCGTCGATGACACCGCTTCCGACGGCACATCCCTCTTCCAAACCAAGGTCCTGCGCAGCTTCCTTGCTCAAGCCCTTACCGACCGGTTGGCCAGCAGTGAGGACAAGACCGTTCTTGCCAGGTATCCCACCTAGTTGCTCGAAGTCATTTTCGACCATTGAGTCCAGACCTCGATGTCAGCATATACCAGTCCCTTCTTGAAATGACTTGAGAGAAGGGAGCAGTCGAGCAGAATGTAGACGACTGACCGATCTTCTTGAAGAACCTGCCGGACCATCCGTCCTTGCTGACTTCTTCGGTACCGTCACAATCATGAGTCATTTTTGCTCCAGGCGGGACGTAAGAGAACTTGCAAGCAAGTGAGCAATTCGATCTGGCTAATGAACCGGTCGCTTTATACGTCAAGTAATCTGGCAGACTAGTGGTCAGCTTCTGTACATTATACGCCTTTTCACGGATGGTAGAAGCGACTTTGGGAAAGAGGACTCACTCGAAGAACATGCAGTCGGCAAAGAAGCGCTTCATATGTCGGAAAAGCCAGAGGGTTTTTGGCACTTCCATTTCAAGCTGAGAGTCAGTTTAGATCACTGATGACAAAATGACGATACTCTAACACCTCAGTGAACAGGAACGAGGTTGGGAAGGCAGTTGATAAGACTCACACTCATGGTTTTCCCGACAAACTGCAAGACACCCTCACCAGAAGCATTGATCTCTTCCGCCTCGACTTCCGCTCGGTGATCGGCCCATAAGACGATGTTCCACTCCCCCTCCTTCCCAAGATTCTCATCACTCTCATCTTCCTCACTGGCCCCAGTCCTACTGACACTGACAGGTTTCCCCTGTTTGTCGGTCACTGCCAAAGAACAAGTAGCGTCAAAACCTATGCCTTTGACTTGAGAAGGAGAGATGCCGGATTCAGACAGAACAGTCTTTGAGCATTTGGAAAGGGCGCTCCAGATATCGTTGGTTGATTGTTCGAAGATTCTGTGGTCGGTAGGAGAACGATGAGTTTGGGTAGGTTCTTAAATATCAGCAGTGAATACACAGAGAGTGAGTCAAACTAACCGGTATGTTCAGCGATGAGCTTTCCAGTCTTGTCGACCAAACAAGCACGCCCTGAACCTGTACCCCTGGGAGTGATCAGCTAGTCTCGCAAGGGACAGAGAGCAGCTCACACGTCAAAACCTATGTAGTAATCCATGACTGGGGATAGATGAGAGTGAGACTTGATGAGGGCCAATGTATATGGAATGTGCAAAGGAAGATGATCAAAGATGGGTTGGTTCTGGGGGAAAGAAGTTGAAGAAAGCGAGAGCCCCAACGGGTCCCCGGACCGAAGCATTTATCCGGCTGATCATAACCGCCACATTCGTGTCCTTTTTCAAATCCAGTGATATTTCCGAATTTCGTCGCATTCAAGTGTCGATCGTCGATCGCGTTGATCTTGTGGCCGCGCCCCGAAAGCTGATCCCGTGGGAGAGACAAAGGATCTTCGAAGAGTAAGCCTAAGTTTATTTTCCCCTGTCGCCTCATGTATTCGACGTGGTACTAGGTACTACTCTACCCTAGCAACTACGTCCTTGATCTGTGTGAATGTGATCGTCAGACGATGGAAGGCGTCTCGCAGCCACGAGTCAGCAGTCGGCCCCGGCACTCAGCCGGTCTCACTTCATACCTGATCACAGCTCAGGAACCAGTTTCTTTTGACGTTTCACCATCGCACACCATGATTCAATGGGCACCTTTGCACCTTGTCTTGGTGTGAACATGATCCAACCTTCATCCTTCTTGGCACTCGTTCATCCTCTTACGACAAACTCTGTCACGCTCTTTTCACTGTAAAGCAGACTCATCCTCAATTTCCAGCCTTACCCCGCAAATCCATCTCGGGCTACACGCAAGTTCTCTCAGGGATCCCCGCATCCCCCGAGTCGGCACATCATCCAACTGACATACACCCCATCTTGCTTCTCAGGCTGCGCATCACTTTTTTCTATCTCACGCTCTCTCCCCTCTTCATTTCTTTTAATCATCTTCTCTGTCATCTTGTCTTCTCTCGCGAATTTATCACGACTTTCCGGCTGCGCCTGATATCGACGTTCACAACATTGTAGCCCAACTTTCATATCGCGACTGGCTCGCGTAGTCTTCAATCAGTCTCCTACAAACGTATCGCCTCTTGCACTTGGCCCTTGATAGTCTGCTGGTCGGACTTTCATCCCATTCATCCCCGTGCCAAGTGACCCCCTGCTTGTCATTTGCTCGTCTGCTCATCTGCTCTGACCGTCAAACAGCAAATTCACAACCCAAGGCATCTCCTTTCGACTGCGTGAGTAATATCATCCTCCTTAGACCCCCTGCTTCATCCCCTCCGGCGCAGCCTGAAACGTACCATCTCACCCCCCTCACTCTCCTTTCTTTCAGCACCCACCTTTGAGTAGCCCAAATTGAGGAAGCTCTCGATAGTCAATGCCAGACGGCTGATGACGTTACAGGTCCAGATCGTTCCCACTCCCACCATCTTTCACTTCTCCAAACCTTGGAGAGGTATCCGCAATCCCCCAAAAGTCGGTCGCCTGACAAGTTTGTCAGTCTCCCCATGTTCTCCCATCTTCTCTTACTGTCCCTCGGACTGGGAGCCTTGGCCAGTCCGCTGGCCGAGCCCGAAGCATTCGCCATTCCCCCTCCTCATTCTTCACCCATACCGGCCGAACCACGCGTTTTGGGCGGGCGAGGGACATCACTTCCTCTCTTCCATTCGAAATCTTCCATCAGACGAGCACGTTCAGCAGCCAATGCAAAGCGTGATAATTCCCGGCATACTCTCATATACCATGGACGAAATAGGAAAAAGAGCCTGGAAGAGAGAGATACTCAACCGACTTGGTTATTGGAAGCGGCCGCTTTCATAGATAGACGATATAATGGAGGCGCTGGAAATTTTCAAGCCCTGATAGCTGCCGAGTTGGGAAAAAGAGCTGGTGAGGCCGACCTTACCGACCATAACCTTGACGCTTCATATTCCGCCAACATTGCAATTGGTACACCCAGTCAAGAGTTCCCTATCGTACTAGATACTGGATCGTCGGATCTGTGGGTGGCCACCAGTGGTTGTACAGGATGTACCAATATGGCGACGTATGCCAGCAAGTCGTCGTCTTCGTACGTGAGGTGAGTATTCATCCTACTTCGTATTCATGACGTTGACGGGATAGCTTGAACTCGTCTTTCAACATCGAATACGGCTCTGGCACGGCGTCCGGAATTCTGGTGCAGGATCTCGTCACTCTTGCCGGATATTCTGTAGCCTCGCAAACCCTGGCCACTGTCACTACCCTGTCACAAGGGTTACTGAGCTCCTCTCTGAGTGGAATCATGGGACTGAGCTGGCAGAGCTTAGCCTATTCTAAAGGTGAGTCCCGTCAGGTATGCTGGCGTGCTGTCGGATGCTAATGGTCAGCCGTACCACTGTGGATCACTCTCGCCAAATCAACATCTTGGGATCAACCGTTATTCGCCTTCTACCTGAAGCGATATCGAGATGTCGCCGGTGCCACCAGTGTCGAATCCGATGGTGGTATGGCAAACTTTGGATATCTCGGTTAGTCTACTTTCTTTCAGGGGTGACTATATTGACCGATCAGACGCTACCATTTATACGGGTGATGTGACGTACGTCACTGTTCCTTCCGATGCTCAGTACTGGCAAATTCCCATCGACAGTAAGTGCCCCTGGCCCTTCTTTGAGCAACACCATCTGATTCTCAGGTATGTCTATGCAGGGTACCGCCATCTCGCTGGGAACATCTACCGCAGCCGCCATCGATACCGGTACCACCCTCATCGGTGGTCCTTCAGCCATCATCGCCAAGATCTACGCTGCCATCCCTGGGTCAAAACCCATGACAGGATCATATGTCAACTACTACGAGTATCCATGTACCACCTCCATCTCTTTCAGTCTCACCTTTGGAGGGTTCGAGATCCAAGTCTCTGATGCGGATTTCAACCTCGGTCGATATTCGAGTGATACGACCTATTGTACTGGTGCAGCTTTCGTTCAAGATCTTCCCTCCAACTCTCCTGTCCAATGGATCGTTGGTGATACTGTCCTGAAGAACGTATATTCCGTCTATCGATATTCTCCACCTGCAGTAGGCTTTGCAGCTCTTGCGGGAGATTCCACACAACTGGCAGCCAATGCAAGTACGACCATCCCACAGGGTAGTGGTTTACCCACAGGTGGAGCAAGTACCGATTCGAGTACGTCAACGAGTAGTAATCCGGTATCAAGTGGCAGTAGCGGAGTTGGTCCTAGTGGAAGTGGTGAGAGTCCACATGTGGTTTATGCCACAGCTACGGTCACTGCGGCCGACGCGACTTCGGCAGAATTAGCAGATGCCACATCTACCGCAGGTGCGACATCAGGTGCGAGGCGGAATAGTGTTTGTGAGTCGATAGTAATGGGAGCGGGGTTGGGTTTGTTGGGTATCTTTGCCTTTATCTAAAGTGGATCTTGAAGGTTTGGAGGGACGAACATGGACGATATTTAGAATGAAAACATGCTTTAATTACCTTTACATGATTCATGCATTCTACCATCCGCATTGAGCATGCGGAACGATGTGCGGGTGAACGATCTGTCCGATTGAGCACTGTATGAAAATGGCGGTGATGGCCGCTAAAAGGAACATTCTGGCCAAGCCGAGCCGAAGAATAGGAAACGATTGCGTGTTGCATCGGCGCTCGGTCTTCGGCCGTCGGTGTCTTTTGCTTGTATGTTTGTAGATTTGTCTGCCTTGAAGCCTTTCACTTTACCTCACAGACATAAGTAGAGAAATCCTCGTCCTTTACTGCGCTATCTGTTTGAATCGAGGATATTGAATCTCCGAAGGGACCCGCATCGGCCATCCGACCGAAGCAAGGAAGGAAGGAGAAACACGGGGAACGGGGAAAGACCACCTTGGTCGCCACGTTGACCCTAACTTAACTCTTCTCTCTTTACTATTACTCCATCACTTTCTCATCCTCCCATAAGTGGTATCTCCTCGATCCTTTCCACTTTCTCCCATTCTGACACTCCATACGACATCTTAAGTATTGAGTGTGGATCGAAGAAGATATCTTTTGACAGGGTGGATGAGTCAGTAGTGGCAAACCATCGGCGGAATAAGGGTGAGGCATCCTTCCACAGATCCTCTTCACCTGACTAGTCTCACTCCACCTTATTTCCCCCATCTCCTCTTTTTCCTCAGACTATCTACACCTTTCCTTTATCGCCTGGTATAGCTTCCTCACTTGACATAGCATCAGAGAACATCTTTCCTCTCTCATACACATCGGTCTCATTTACCGCCCTTTGGGGATTTTTTTAGACTTAAATACGCGATTACCTGTCCCCTCAAACCTAACACCTTTCGCTGACACCTTTCTCTTCCTAGTCTTCAACCCTCATTCCAACATCTTTTCGACCCCTTTGTCTCACTCCATCGCATTTTTACACTTTACCTCTATCCACTTTCTCTCATTATGGATTTCTTCTCTCCTTCTCTCACAGCCTCTTCTTCCACCACTTCAGCCGTCTCTCAGTCATCGCCTCCCAACCAGCCTGACAACATGGACGATCCGATGAGTCCACTGGATTTTTTCAACTTTTCTTCTTTCGATGAGAACGAGACCGAGAATGAGGCATCTACAACTGTAAGTCTTGAGTTCCTTCCGACATGGATGCAACTCATACTTCAGGCTCACTCGCCAACGACGATATCTCCCAACCACACTCCCTCCCCTCTCCCGGGTACATTCTCACCCCTCGTCGTCGCGGGTACAGGGGAATACGAAGATTTCGACTTCGACATGGGTCTCGGTAAACTGGTCGATATGAACACAACGGAACATATTCCCTTGATCAAGACAGAACCCATCGACCATACTTGGACAGTGGGTTCGATCAGTGATAGTCCTGTCGCCACCCAGCCTATGGCATTGGCTGTCCCTCAAGTAGAAACAGAGCCTATCATTTCGGTGCCGGCTGATCTCCCACTTGATCGTCTTACCCCCGAACAACAATTATTATTCTCTCAAGTCTTTCTCAATGCACTCACCACATATGCGAAGACCATTAGTAAGACTACTGGTGACACAGTATCCCCGCCGATGACTGTCAACCCAGCTATGTTGTCTTCATCATCATCGTTCGACCCACAATTCCCACTATCGATCAATGCGTCGTCGTCATCCAGTGTTAGTCCTTCAATCAACGACCAGCCGTCGTCAGCCTCCCTTCTCTCAGCCCCCATTTTGGCCCCCATGCCTTCGCCTCGAGCTGGTCCGTCTCGTCTCGAGCCTAGCCCATCAGGCGAACCACGTGATTACCACCGCGAGGCCAGCCCTCCCTTGCGAGAAGTACGTCAAGGCTCCACGTTTAGTTCCATTGAAGATATCGAGGCCAAGATCGACCGCCTCATGCCGTCTTCGGATATCTTTAACTCGGGGCGTGGAAAGGGGGGAAAGAAAGGTGGCGGTGTCTCGAGTGTCGTACGTGCCGACGACGAAGAGTTGAACGATGATGACTCGTGGCGACCCTCAAAGGAAGAGTATGAAAAGCTTGGTTCCAAGGAGAAAAGACAACTACGCAACAAGCTATCCGCTCGTGCTTTCCGGAACAGGAAAAACGAATACGTTGGCAGGCTCGAGACCCATTTGAGGGACAGGGATGCAATCATTGAGGACATGAGAGCCGAGTTGGTCAACAGTAAGACGGAGAACATGGATCTTCGGTACGTAATCTCTGTCATCTGGAATGGTACATCGCTAAATCCTTACTAGTCGCGAGCTCGAGGCTCTTAAACAAAGCACTATGACCATCCTTCACCCTGAATCTGCTCAAGAGCTCACTCCCGTTCCCCCGCTCATGGCAGCGTTCGCTAAAACCCCTTTGCCTCTATCCTCTTCCGGTCATGTACCAAAGCGAACTTCCACTCCCACCATCAATACCCGCAAAGACCTCTCGAGTTCTGCCCGTGGGTTCTGGGGTGGTGCCGAGAGCAATATGTTCGGAGGTGGATCAACGATCTGTCATCATTTGTTCACACCCGATCTCGTTCTACCGGAATCTGACATGTCTGCCGGTACACCAGCTGCTTTCACCTCTTCTAAATCCAAGACTCCACTCAAGTCTATGGTCGACATGCCGCGAATCAACCTCAATCCCGCACTTGATGTTGCCGACGTCCGTGGTTTCGACTTGCGCGGTTTAGGCAAAGGAGGTGACTTGACGACAACCTTCCACGAATGGACAGAAGACAATGCCTTTTCTCTCCGTTCATTAAACGACTACAACGAGCAGCTCTGGAGACGTTCGGTCCGTGAGGCAGCGCATGAAAAAGCCAACGTACCTCTTCACTTGCGTCCCAAGTTTTACGTCGAGGAGAAGGTCTCGTCACGTCCTTCGACCCCGTCTCAATCCGGTCGCTCTTCTCCTACTTCCACTAAGAGTGTGGCAGGCAAGATTGCTTCCTCTTTCTGGACGACTTTCGAAGGTCCCAAGAACACGGAGTCACTGACTGCGTATGTCACTGGTGCCACTCGACTGAAGAACCTACCCAAGGTGGAAGAGTTCAACGAGAAGGCTTCACTCGTGGGGTCGACTAAAGCTAAAGAAGCGTCAGCCGCCGCGGATGCCTTGAGTGCAGCTATGGGAAGTTTAAAGTTGGTAACTGGGACAGGTGGACGTTTGGACAATTTTAGTGCGAGGGAGAACCCTTTGGGAACGCTTTCGACTTTTTTCAAACATGCCGCTACTCCTACAAGAGCGTAGTGGTGAAGTAAATCAAACTGAATCGGAGTTTTTGGAGAGACGTTTAGAGACAATATATGATGGATATGATGATGATAGTATGGGTGAAATGATGAGAAGATAATGGAATGATGGTGGAATATTATCGGATGGACGTTTGAAGAGACACAGAAGAGAAGATATATATATCAGAAGAGGAACTTTTTTAAGGGATATTTTGACAACCGCTCGAGAACAACATTTGTATGTGTATATAGATCCATGTACGAGTTGTTTTATTGATTTGTCTACTAATTCCCCTTTTGCTTATTTGATCGTACAGGGTACAACCCTCTGTCTGACACACGTCATATTCACGTTTCATTCGCACACTTGATCAAAGATTGATCTTTCCTGAACATTGTCATGTTCCTGATCCTTGATAATTTAGGAGTTTTGACTTTTCAATCAACTTGTACTTTTCCATATCATTCCACCCTTCACAACTGGTAACGTTAACGACCGTTTCTAAGCTACTGTGATTACTCATAACGCACGGAATGAAAATTCTCCGATTCCTTTAGTCTAAAAAAGACAATTCCCGCGGATCAAACCGAAGTACGGAGATTCAAAAACTCCATGTTTTAGTATGGTTTTTTTATTATCTCGTGTATAGATTGATCGGAAGAAGTAACCCCCACCTTGGGATTTTTTTCTCAGTCCAGACTTCTGACTCTTTTTTTTCTTCAAAAAAAGAATGATGTAAGAAAATGAGACGATGACAGAGGGGGGTGGGAGAGGGGTTCCTTTGGTTTTGATTTATACATATAAAACCTCCCCCTTCATCAAGTTACACCGCCCTTGGTATCCTCGAGGAAAGTATGTATCGCCCTTCTTTCTTTTTTTTTCATTCTACTCGTCTCATCTAAGTATATATATTTCTCATATTTCATATTTCTACTCTCTATCAACTTTTTTCCAAAACTTTATCAAGGAAAAAAAATCCATCAAACGGTTACAATCTTTTCCCCCGTCATCTGAATTTTCAACCTACTTTATTCATTCGATCGACAATCATCAATCTGATCCAATCTATTTATTCACTTTGGTGTATTCTTTCATCATTCCAACATTTAGACTTGTTTTCTTCTCTTCATCCTCCGATAGTTCATATTTTGTCATAGATCGAAGAGTGAGGAAGTCAGGAGGAGTTTTGAAAGATGTCAGAAGAATCATTTGAGGTTTTCAATTCAGGAGAAGGAGAATCTGACGTGAGTATTTATTTCATTTGACCAGAAGAGTGGTCGAGATGGACAAGATGGCCGAGATGCATAAGACGGTTATGATGGGACGATATGGTTGAGCGGGGGAAATATGGTTGAGATGGGACGATATGGTTAGTACGTTTACTGATACCCCAACAGTCATTATTTCATGTTTCCAATTGGGACTTACCCTTAAGAACCAATGTGGAAGTATTCGAAAGCCGAAGGAGGTTGAAGATTTTATCTGATCTCATCCCTGACCAAGAAGATTTTTCGGATCCGACTTCTTTATCCCCCATTCCTCACGTTTCTCGACTTTCCCCTTCCGATCCATCTGACCCTGAACATTCCGCAGCGTTTGACCCTAAGGATACTTCACACCCTTCGAACCATTTCGACCAAAGGTCATCTCAACACCATTCAGTATCATCTGAAGATGAAAGGTCAATCTCAACATTCACCGCTCCACGATTAGGACCTGAACTTTTACGTCGAATAATTTCTTTTTGTCCACCTTCAACCTTGAGTGTATTATTACGAACAAACCAATCACTTTTTCTCCTCTCTTCTCAACATCTTTACCACACAATAGATCTTCGTCTTCCTGAATCTCATCCCACTTCTGCAACATTCAAAAAATGGACCAACCAACTGGTCGGTTGGGATCTTCCATCCAATTCAAATCTCAAACTCCTTTTATTATCACAAACCAGGATTCTAGAATTCGCAGCTCTTCATCCGACTCATCCAAAGATAGAACCACATTTAACTCTATCAATATTCCCTAAATGTCACATCGTTCGATTATTGGCATGGACAGGATTTGTCGGATGTGATAATCGTTTTTGTTCATTATTCGAAGGATGTAAAGCTGAAAGGGTGGTATTAGATACGGAAGATGGTGATCCTGATGCTATACCATATAGAACGATTCATTTCCCTTCTCATAAATTAGAAAACGTAAAGGTTATGGTGGTTTTGTTGAGATCTCCACATAGACTTCCACTAGCTTTGACAAGGACCAGATTACAAGAGTTTTTAGGATTATGTCCGAATTTGGAAAGATTGGATATAGGTTTGGTCACTATCAAAGATGAGACTTGGGAGATGGGACATGATGCCATGAGGAAAAGAGCCGGGGAGAGGGCAATGGGATTGGGAAAGTTTCTGGGGTGTTTATGTGTCGATAATCCTGGAGTGGAAGTGAGAGTGGTGAATGCTGATAATGTTCAGGCGGGGTTGGTTTCCGAAGTCGGAGGAATGAAGGGGATGGTAGAGAAGGAAATGAAGATTTTGCAGAGAGGGATCAAGGTGAATGCTCGAGTGGGACAAGAACAGGAAGAAAGGACTGAGGGTGAGGAAGGTGGAGATGTACCGAGTGTAGGAGGGAAGGGTAAAGAAAGAGTCGTCGAGCCCAGAGAACCGACCTTCATCACCATGGAGGATTTCTTGGCAGAGGAAGGGTACGATTGGGTTGGGGTTTTCCGATATGCCTCGGGAAGGCCAATGGTGTGAGCGATGGAATCGAGTAGAGAAGATTTATGGGTCAAGGCGTCATCTGGTTGGTAGGAGTGTACTATATAGATTATATTCATGGAATGGGTTGATGACATATATGGCACTCACTTGATATGGGAAGCAGGATGATCGAACAGAAGGGTTGTCCCTCTCTCTACTATTGAATCTTCTCCATCTGCTTGATCCTCTGGTAGGAAGGGCGAATTTGGTTCGTAAAGAGTATATTGAGTCGATTGTAAGGTCCACGAGGTGTCCTCACTGCTTGTAAGAGGTGAGGGCTTGACAGAATCGTCAATGGCCCACTATCAAGACATACTCTTAGCACATTTTCAGTATCAATATCATAGTATGATGGAACAGAAATCGTTGTCAGGTCAGTGATGCCACGGCTCGTAAGATTTATCTCGTGACAGTGCTTGTATGACGTATGATATGATAATGACAATGTGATGGAAAGATTGGTTACTCTACTCATCAGCTTCATTCACTCATACCAAACACTCACAAAGATGTTCTACTCAACAGATCAACAATGAGACATCTTTCATTTCTTTTCCATTTGAGTTTCCTTAAGCCACCTATCAACTTCTTCCAATGACAAAACACCAAACCAATCCTTCTCCTCCACATATTCTTTCATCGACATGAACCTTGTCCTTGATAAATCAATTGGTAATTCTTCCCTTGAAATTATCCTATTTCCCTCTCCAGCCTTATTAAGTCTTTCCACATCGGCAAAGAAAGCTTCTTGAAAATGTTCTTCAGACGAATCCCTTCGATCAGGTTCAGGAGGCATTTGAAAATCCAAACAATCCGCATTGACAATTTCAACTTTTACATTCCCATCCTTTCTCAAAGTATGTAAAGCCATTGCGTAATCTATGAGAGGACGATCACCATATGGTGGGATTCTCCACATTGGCATAGAATTAGGTGGAAGGTTTATGATTGTAATTTTTTTCAATAAACTAGCTGAATTACGTGAATCTTTTAAACGTCTAGAAAAATCCACATGATCAGAAAGACATCCACCAGGTCGAAGGATACAAACTAATTTTTCGTAAGTTATATCATCGGAAGGTGGCATAGGTGAACCTTTTCTATCCAAAACCAATGTTGTGATATGAAAATCTTTCATAACTTGGCATTGTTGTAAAGAACAATGATGTGGACCATTAGGACCTTGAAGAATTAAAACTTTACAATTGGGGAAAAGATTAGAAAGTTTTGGAAATGGTGTTTCGTCGATATGATCATGAATGAATGTCGTCTTTATGATTTGAGTATGTCGAAGTAAAGATAATTTCAAGTTTTTCAATGTGATATTGGTACCTGGATTCATATGGACAGTGGAATCATCGAGATCGTATCCTATCAGAGGATCATTGGGACGTCTGTGGGTATGGTTAACAGATGGAGTAAGATCGATAGATAATTCTCGATAGAGGAAAGGACCCGCCAGGTCGAACAGGTGTTTATTGGTACGGAGACATATGGCAAGTGTGGGTTTGTTGGCAAAAGATAAGATGTTGCTCATGATCTCAGGAGCGATCAAGGGATGTGGGAGTTGAGAAGCCATAGATATTACTGGATCCTGAGGTACAGTCAGCGTATGTCCTTCCTGAACATATGCCATCATTATTGAAGAGTAGGCGTCGACACTCACGGATGTGGTCAAATCAGACATTGTTGAGAGTGACAAATAGTCGTGAGAGAACTTTGAGAGGGGGTGAAGAAAGATTTGTTATCAAGTCCTGAAGGTGACCGACCGAACAAGGACCCAAACGATGATGGTCAGATTGAAAAAAATGTTGGGTCACTTGGAAACGAAAGGTCGCATGGTGTCAAGTTTCCAATGGCGACCAAAAGCACGTGGTGACCAAAAGCGAGGCCGCCGACGCCGACGCCGAATTCCCACCGCCAGAGTGGCCAGCAACATCGTGACCGATGGTCGGGATGTTAGGGGACTGTCAAGGTATTGTAGGAAGATGTGGAGGAAGAGGAGATACGGGTTTATACTAGCGAGAGGAAAGCAACGCAGAGAAGGCTTAATTCTACAGTACGAGTGTACCGGCAACTGACAATTTCCCAGTCAATTTGGTTCCGGGCCGTTCCGGTTTTCCTGTCAGGTGCGAGTATAGATCCACGACCAGCATCAGATGAATGATATGACATTGACCACTATGGCAATTGTACAGAATGAATACGATCATGATGAGATGACCGAAGAATGTCTAGAGAGAACCACTGAAAAAAACAAACGTAACAAACCTCAAACCTTCACCTTCCGAACGATGCCGCATACTGCGGTCGAAACGACAGAGCGCCTACTCGCCACGGACAATCTTGCTGGTGTCAAGAACGCCCGGAAGAGGGAAGCTGGTGGCAAATTTCACCACGTCCTCTTTGAGTTGAGCGATGAGTTTGGGAGATTCACCGTTACCAGACTCGTACGCCTTGACAAAGTCTTTGAGAAGCTTCGAGCCAGCTTCTTTCTGGGTAGCAAGGGAGATCTGAACGACACGGTGAAGGAATTCGGCAACTTGCTAAACAATGGTCAGGATCTCAACCTTGCTCAAATTCCCATGACTCACCTCGACATCTTTCTCGACCATAGAACGCGAGGTGAGGGCGGAAGCACCAATTCTGACACCACCAGGAACCAAGGCGGACGCTGTACTGTTAGCTCATCTGCGGCGAATGAACAAAAGTGTACACACTGTCACCGGCGACGGCGTTCTTGTTCAACGTGATATGCGCAGCGTCACAGATCTTCTCAACTTTGGAGCCAGTCAAACCGATGGGACGAAGATCCCAGAGGATCAGATGGTTGTCGGTCCCATCAGTCTGCAGCTTGTAGCCATATCTGAAGAGGACGTTTGCCATAGCGGCGGCGTTGGCACGAACTTGCTTTGCGTATGCCTTGAAAGCTGGATCGGCAGCTTGCTTGAGAGCGACGGCAATACCGGCGATGGTCTAGGGGTCAGCATTCAATGAACTGATAGAGGAAGGCCGTGGAGAGGGACAAAGAGATTTGAATTTGATGAACTCACATTGTTGTGGGGACCACCTTGGCAAGCGGGGAAGACAGCAGCGTTCACCCTGGCTTCAAGATCTGCTTCCTTGTCTTTTCTGAAGAAAATCAATCCAGCCCTGGGACCACGGAGAGTCTTGTGCGTCGTAGTCGTGACTACATCGCAGTATTCAAACGGCGAGTTCTGCTCGGCCGCAGCTACAAGCCCAGAGATGTGTGCCATGTCAGACAAGAGGTAGGCTCCCTGCGAATCGGCAATCTTTCGTAGACGAGCGTAGTCCCAGTCACGGGGGTAGGCGGAGCCACCACATACGACCAAACGAGGCTTGTAGAGGTTGGCGTTGGTCTCGAGCTGCTGGTAGTCGAGGTATCCGGTTTCGGGGATGACGCGGTAAGGGAAAGATTGGAAGTAGATGGAAGAGGCTGTAATCTTCTTCTTGGCTGTGTAGTAGCCGTGAGTCAAGTGACCACCGTCGGGAAGACCGAGACCCATGATCCTGTCCTGAGGGTTGATGAGGGCCGTGAAGGCGGCAAAGCTGTACATCAATGAGGGGGTCTTTCCCGCTGTAGGGTGACGACGACTCACTTGGCAGTTGATCCAGAGTAAGGCTGAACGTTTACACCCCAGACCTTGGGATCGAGGTTGAAGGCCTTGAGGGCTCGCTCCCGACAGAGGTTCTCGAGGATGTCGATGTACTGTTGTTCAGTGTGCCATTCTTGATGAGATAGCAGTTACACATACCTCGTTGCCTCCGTAGTACCTAGCGCCGGGAAGACCCTCCGAGTATTTGTTGGTGAGGATAGATCCGTTCGCCTCCATCACAGCCAGAGAGGTCAAGTTCTGCCGTCAACCTATGTGCGAACACCGATCGAAAGTATGGTGAGAAAAACTCACTTCGGACGCAATGAGCTCGAGACCAGAGAACTGACGCCATGTCTCCTGCTCGACGATCTTGGCCACTTCTGGGTCGGCCTCAGCCAGAGGCTTGTACAGGCAGCTGTTCTAAGTTGAATCAGCCCTCATTCCGCGATCGAAAAAATTATGGGACGACTCACGAAATCTTCGGGAATAGGAATGGAAGAAGACATTCTGGCAGAAAATTCGCTGATTGCCGGGATACGCGTAGAGCGAGATATGTGAGCAGAAGAGAGACGAGCAAGAGGGGTAGATAAAGCACGAATAGATCTCAGAAACATAAGCGCGCAAGAAAGAGCAAGAAAAAAGAGGTTGAGTCGAGGGAGGGACAGGAAGAATTTCGAGGGTGCCTGAAAATTTGGACCCTGACTAGACTGGCGGGCCTTGCTGTTAGGCGCGTAGACAATCGGGAAACGGGCAAGGTTGGGGAGACGCGACGACTGCAGACTGGATTGAATAGGGAATGTGAGATCGAAGAACCAGTAGTACTCTAATGTACTGTAGAGAGTAGTGGTGGGAAAAGATAAGGGAGAGAAAGATTGATCACTTACACTGTTGTGTTGGATTGATGGGAAAAGAAAGAAAAACGAGGCCCGTTTTAAGTCTGGCAAGATTGCATGAACAAAGTTTGGTCTTCTGTCAGATCGACCTTGTCCAAACAGGTCACGTCAAATTGACTTGATCTCAGCTCCCATATTGCCTCTCATGGCTGTCTCTGCTCATGTTTGGGGCATGCATGACGATGTCTTTGGTATCATTTGAGCCATGTGCATTATTGCAATTTAACTTGAGTAAAGCCACGCGGCTGTCTTTGAGCTGACTCACCTCCACTTTACACTCACCTCACTCCCCCCACTGCAGTAGTTATCTACCAATAGAGTACTGCTTATATTACTCACTCTACAGCGGCCATTCTGCAACATTCATTTACCCCTTTCATCTCTCAACCGTCACTCGTTCAATTCCCTTCCGTTCCAAAAGCATCCTCGTCTCACCTCCCGCATCTTCTCTTCCCCACAACAGCGGTCATGCCGCAGGACGATGAGGGTGCTGTGCGTGGCTGAGAAGCCCAGCATAGCTAAAAGTATCACTCAGATTCTCTCTGGAGGCAGATGGGACACTGTGCGTACTCTGTCTGTTACTCTGCAATTGACTGATCGAATTTTAGCGAGATTCTGGTCATCCATATATCCGAAATCTGGACTTTGCTTACCGGCTTCCTCCCCCATTGGGAGGTGTGGGTGATGCAGACTTTACCGTCACGGCTGTTTTGGGACATCTGACATCAAGTGTGAGCTCCATTGTTTCATCTCCGCATACGAAGAATCTCATTTGATCGATAGGACTTTGACGAGAACCATAGAAAGTGGGGGTCATGCGATCCATTTGCCCTTTTCGACGCTCCAATTCTCACTTATGTCGACACAGTAGGTCATTTTCACCTGATCGACTCATCATCGTCCATCGACTAGCTGACGTGTGTAGAAATTCAAACCGGTCGAACGCAACCTCATCAACGAAGCTCGCCGCGCCGACCTTCTCATCATCTGGACAGATTGTGATCGTGAAGGTGAACACATCGGTTCAGAAGTCGTAGCAGCATGCAGGAAGGGAAATTCCCGGATCAGAGTGAAGAGAGCCCGATTCAGTGCTATCATTCCTGCGTAAGCTCCATAAGATCCTGCCTGGGAGTTGAGCTCAAGTGGCTAGTCAAATTCATCAGGCATGTCGTTCGGCAAACGATCTGGACATGAAACAAGCGGACGCTGTGGAAGCGAGGATCAACTTGGATCTGAGAATAGGAGCTGCTTTTTCAAGGTTGGTGACTCTGGGTTTGCAGAACAGAGTGCCAGAACTGGGACAACAAGTCATCAGCTATGGTAAGTTCTGTCCGACCGGTCCGCCGAACCCCTCCCAAGCTGACCAACAGGTCCATGTCAATTTCCCACCCTGGGGTTCGTGGTGGACCAGTACAATCGTGTACAGTCGTTCGTCCCGGAACCTTTCTGGTACATCTATGTGGCGATCCAACGTCAGGAGGAAGGTGAGGAAGAGCCGTCCACCGTGGAATTCAAGTGGCGTAGAAATCATTTATTCGATATGGAAGCAGCTTTTGTATTGTATGAACGATGTGTGGAGGAGCCCATGGCAAAGGTGATTAGAGTGGAGACCAAGCCAACGACAAAATGGTGAGCTTCTTCGGCGAAGAGATTTAAACTCATTATACAGGAAGCCTCTTCCTCTCACCACGGTTGAGCTCCAGCAATCAGGGTCAAGGCTGCTTCAAATGACTCCGAAAAGTGTCCTAGACGTGGGCTGAGCAAGTCATCCCCACGAAGCTTAGCTGATAGGTAGATCGCCGAAAAGCTGTACCAAAAGGGTTTCCTGAGCTATCCTCGTACTGAAACGGATCAATACGATTCGGCGTTCGACTTCACCTCCCTGATTCAAAAGCAAACTCATGATCAAGTCTGGGGAGGCTTTGCTCAAAAGTGAGTCGAAGAGTCATATGAAATTGATAGCTACTGAGGTCAGACTACTGGATGGCGAATTTCAGCGGCCTAGGAACGGTAAAAAGAACGATAAAGCCCATCCGCCCATTCATCCCACTGCACACGCCAGCAATCTCTCTCCGGAAGAACGCAAAGTTTTCGAACTCGTCACGCGCCGATTTCTGGCTTCTTGTTCCTCTAATGCGGAGGGTAAAACAACGACAGTGGAGATCGTCATCGCAGACGAGTATTTCTCAGCCTCTGGTCAGCTGCTTGCCCCTTGCCTTCGGCCGGAAAGCTGATCCACTAGGACTCGTAATCACTCGACGAAATTATCTTGAAGTCTATCATTACGACAAATGGTCATCGTCCTCACTACCTGACTTCCAAGAGAACGAAACGTTCATGCCATCCATTTGCGAATTGAAAGAGGGATCGACTAGTCGCCCCAACTTACTCACCGAAGCAGACCTGGTGGGATTGATGGATAGGAATGGGATAGGGACCGATGCGACCATCGCAGAGCACATTTCCAAAGTTATAGAACGCGGTTATGTCAAGGAAAGACAAGAACAACGGATCAAGTACCTCGTGCCTTCCACATTGGGGGTCGGTCTGGTGGAGGGTTTCAATCAGATTGGATTTGACAAATCTCTTAGCAAACCACAATTACGAGCTGAGGTGCGTCATCGAAGGGAAATATATGTCAGATGCTGACTGTACCAGACCGAGCATAGCATGCAGCTCATCTGCAATGCTCAACGGACGAAGCAGGATGTTTTACAGTACACTATCGATCAGTACAAGGAGGTCTTCATCAAAGCTCGTAGGGAGTTTCAAACAGTCATCGATGTAAGTGTTCAGCTACTGGTGGTACGTATCTGATGTCAGTCGGTTTTGAGCTACCTTCACGGAGCTGGGGAAGCTCAAGAAGCTCTTCGAGCAGCCATGCAAGGTGGAAGAGGTGGGGGTGGCAGAGGTGGACGAGGAGGCAGAGGGGGTCGGGGGGGCCGCGGAGGTCGGGGCGGCGCTGCCCCTAGACGTGGCAGAGACGACGACGATGGCGATGACTCTGATGGAGATGACCCCCCTCCTCCTGCTGGTGGCGCTGCTGCTCGGGGACGATCGACAAGAGGAAGAGCGAAATCTACACGGATAGCCGCCCCTAGACGTGGACCTGCCAGGACGCCAGCTGTGGACGACAACGACGAGCCTCCTCGTGCCAAAAAGCGCAGATCGGTCAACGGTGAGTTGCTGGTGAACTGGTCCCTTCGCTCTGAAGTTGATCATAGACGCCCCTACGCAAGGGAATAGCAGTGCCAAATTGTGCAATTGCGGTTTGGAAGCCGTCCAGAGGACAGTCATGAAAGCCGAGTCGGTCCATCAAGGTAGACAATTCCATACTTGTCCCAAACCCAAGGACGAACAATGTGGCTATTTTGTGAGTCGCCTCTCTTTCCAGCCAGGTTCTAGCTGACAAGCAGGAATGGTGTGACGACGTTCCCGTTGCTGGACCTAGTCGTCCTCCCTCACGTACTACCGGGTCCACGAAAGGACGGAATAAGATTGTGAGCACCTGTCTTTAGCCCTGATTCCGATCGACTTATGTGATAGGCGCCTGATCGTGGATCTGGGGAGAAAAAATGTAATTGCGATTTGGAAGCGGTGATCATCACGGTGGCGAAGGAAGGCCCTAACAAGGGTCGTAAATTCTGGTCTGTATCGTCGTACAATGTATTGTCAAATACTGACAGGAAGGACATGTCCTAATAATCCAAAAGCCCGATGTGGGTTCTTCGAATGGGATGATGAGGCTTCCGGAAATACTCCAGCTCCATTCCCGAGTAATGGATCAGGAAGCGGTGGTCAGACTGGCGGTATGTCCTTTTGTGTGTGACATGACCATGAGCTGATGATGTAGAGTGTTTCAAATGTGGACAGAGTGGACATTGGTCTTCCGCTTGTCCGAATGACGATGGACCACCGGGACGTAATGCCGGTCCCGCCCGTTCTGGCGCATCAAGTAATCGAAATGGGAACAGTGGTGGTGGTGGTGGTGGTGAGCTTGTTCGGAGATAAGCTGTTGAGACACACGAGAGCTGACAATGTAGAATGTTTCAAGTGTGGTCAATCGGGTCATTGGGCATCTGCATGTCCGAATGAAGAGGGAGGGAGTATAACATCATTTCCTCCTAAACGTCAAAAGACTGCTGCACGGGGAGGAAGTGGGACGAAGAGCTCAGCGGGTGGTGAGTGATCTGTGGTATTCCAAACTAGGATGAGCTGATGATTAGAGTGTTTCAATTGCGGGAAGAAAGGACATTGGGCGAGTGATTGTCCGAATGAGGCTGGACAGAAATCATTTCGAAAGGGGAAAGGAAGATGATAGATGTGTTTTGGGCTTAGTGCGAGACTGAGAAGGAATGAAGAATGAAGTATCAATCATGAATCTGCATATGTCCCTGTAAGCTTCTGTGCATCGTGTCAGTTGCTATTGTATTTCAAACATGAACTCAGGATCAGTCAACGATATGCAAGTATGCAACGACAAGAATGACACGAAAGTACTAGTGATCACGACACGACAAAGAGACAAAATTCCCCCCTCCCCCCTTGCCTCCATTCTATTGTCCATCTTCCGTGGATTCCCCTTCTTTCACCATCTCCCTTGAAATCTCTCCCCCATCCTCTCCTCCTCCTTCTCTTTTGCTAGATGAAGAAGAAAACGAAGCTGATCCTTCGATCAACTTTTCAAAACCCAACCATTCTTCTTTTTTCATACTATAAGTTTCCTCACCTTGTTTCGGGAATCCACCCGATTTAACCTCTTTAACATAACCTTCAACAGCTTTTCTCATTTCTTTACCAACCTCACCGAAATGTCTTACGAATTTAGCTTTTTGTTTACCACCAAGACCTTCTTCATACATTCCTAAAACATCACTTATAACTAAAACCTGACCACTCGTACCGTTTCCAGCTCCAATACCAATAGTCGGTATATTTAAATCATTCGTTATTTTACTCGCTAATTTATGTGGGATAGCTTCTAATAGGATCATTGTTGAACCTGCCAATTCCATTTTTTTCGATAATTCATAAATATCAAAAGCTTTTGAAGAATCACGTCCTTGTACTAAATAACCAGATAAAGAAATAGCTCTTTGTGGTTGTAAACCTAAATGTGGTATTGTAGGTATACCGAATTTATTTAATTGTTTTATTAAAGGTATTATTTCTTCACCACCTTCTATTTTTATACCATCTATCAAACCTTCTTTTATCAAACGGATACTTGATTTTATCCCTGTTGTAATATCAGATTCGAATGAACCGAATGGTAAATCCGCGAAAATAAATGGTGTTTTAGCTCCACGAGTTACAGCTTTACAATGATGTATCATTTCTTCTAATGTTATTTGTGTTGTAGTTGAATGACCTAAACATACTTGAGATAAAGAATCTCCGACTAAAACCATATCGACTCCACATGTTTCGGAAATTAACGATGTTGGGTAATCGTAGGCTGTTAAACAAGTTATAGGGATGGATTGAGAAGCTAGATGACGTAGATGAGAGATTGTGACTTTTCGACGACCTGTAACATTAATATCGCTTCGTACTTTGTTGGTTTTTTTCATCATGTGTCGACGGATTGGAAGTGTTCAGTGGATACGATCACAAAGGTGTAAGAGGGCGTGTCAGGATATCTCATATTGGGGCATTGTGAATGGATTGCATATTGATGTATGAGATGATATTTGATTCCTTTATCACTACACATGATTTGGGCCTTGGAGAGTATATGCCACAAGAGAAAGATATAAATGATTGGGTTCTGGAGTTGTGGGTGAAGAGGTGAATTATAGTAGACGAGTGAAAGTTGAGATGGTAGGGAAATAGAGAGACGGAGATGAATAAGGACTACCCACCAGAACCAGGAGGAGGATCAGTCGGATGAACGCTTGATCGACGAGACGAACTTGAGAATTCCCTTCGTTGACCATTCGACGAGAAGGGAGATGACGACGGCGGTGATGAGCTTGATGAGGATGTCGAAGATTCAGACGATGACGAGCTGAACGATGACATCTCGCTCTGAGACAACGATGAAGATGATAAAGTCGGAGAGGGACTTTGATAAGTGATTATTCCATCCTCATCCCATTCCCCATCTCCTTCGACCAACTCCCCAACAGGCCATCCCTCCATAGCTAAACTCATTTCCGCCTCAGAACCCATAGGCACACCGTCAAAGTCCACTTCAGCAGGCATGAGTCTTCTCAATCCTCTTGCCCTATCCACAGACTTGGATTTAGGTTCATGTGGGAAGATATCCCCCCATGTCGCCTTGCGCGCATCGTGATATACTTGTTTCGAATGTGATTTTGCAAAGATGATTCTCTTGATTTTCTCTGATCCGTCAGCTTATGTCGATTCACGAGTCGAGAGGTCAGTTTGACTCACCATCGGTACAGCAGACATCCATGATGACATGTCCTGATCGTTTCATTGGTGCTGCAACTAATCTAGGCCAGCTATACGCCTCTCCTCTCAGATCTGGGATTTTCGGAGATTGAGCAGTTTCCAAAGAGAGGTCATGTGGAAGTAAAGAAACCATTTCATATTCCCCACCTTCCACTCTATGCAATTCACTTTTCCCAGCTTTTTTCTCCCTTTCCTTCTGAGCGACTTCCAATCCTACTCCACCTATCCTACCTTCTTTGCTATTAACACTCACGGGCCGTGGTCCACGACCGATGACTAGATATGTATACCCCACATCTTCATCACCTCTCTTAGAATGTTTTGTCTTTCTCACGAAAGATGGTCGTTGTAGACGCTGAGAAAAACCGCAAATATCTCGAAGACCCACTAAAGGACAAGGACCATCATGAGGACAAGGAGCTATGACATGTAAAGGGTTCTCAGGAGTTGAAAGGGAAAGAAGTTGAGTTCGAGCGGATGAGATCGCTTCCCATCCTGCTGGATTTGCGCGATCTACAAGGATGATATAGGACGAAGACAAAGAGAGAAGTTGTCGTATGTGAACTTTACGAGCTGAGACAGTAGGAAGGGTGGAGAGATGAAAAGTCGACATGACAACTTTGGGCGGCTGATCATCAATGATTTTCAATCATAATTAGTGAGACACACCTTTGAAAGTAATTCCGGAGATGGTTTCATTGTGAACGAGAATTTGGTATTCCCTGGTAGTCCGGATTCAGACGTTTCGTCTGTTGATCGCATCGTGTTAGAATTGCTGACCAGCCGTTTGGCCAACTCTCTTCCATGCTTTGAAGCATGGACCAGTTGATATTCCATGTCTTGTAAACCTAATTGATCTCTATAATCCATTGTGGCCCTAGAAATTCAGCCCTGAACAGACCGGGAGTAAGATAGTGAAGAATACTCACCAAATACCTGCCCCACTGCCCCCTGATACGTCGATGACAGGTCCGTCCATCCAACCCGACTCCAATCTTTTGTCCAACTCATTCAGTATGTTGCGCACGGCGGCATATTGGCCAGGGAGAATAGCAGCGACTTTAGCCAGAGCAGTCTCTGAAGAAGGGAGTAATTTAGATTTTCTAGGAGAAGATTCGAGGAGATCAAGAAATGTTTTCCGGACTGTGCGAGGGTCCCCAGCTGAAAGTCAGCGACCATAAATTGTGCTTCGCTGCCCTCCACTTGATGACCAACACAAGAACACACAGCCAATAGAAGGAAGATAGAAATAAGAAAAGCACTCACCATATATCTCCCTCTGCACTCCATCAATCAACGCTTGAGGGAGGATAACAGATCCTATTCGTTTCGACCCCAAGACAGCAGCAGGACTCCGACGCTCAGGTCTTCTCTCCAATTCTTCTTCACTGATTTGAGGACCGGCCAGAGGTTGAAACCCATCTTCCAGAGACAGGTTGTCGGTGACCAGCTGAGCATCCGGTAAAGCTGACCGTAAAGGAGCCAATCGACGTGTTGCATCGACATGGTGAAGGAAAGGCAAGTATGACTCGTCCACTTGTACCGTCGTCCTTGTTTCCAACCTCACCGCAGAAGCCAGACCTCTGCATAGCAGGTGCGACTGTCTGACCAGCCGTGCCGGACGTGGAAGCATGTCTGATGGGTTGACAGTGGACCGACGGCCGACGAGCGTACGGAAAATGAGTCAAAGGAAAGATGGTGAGTCGACGAGTGAGGAGAAATTCATCGGTAATTGGTGGGTCACGTGCCTCGGTCATCCACGTGGATCCCACGCGGCATATCCGATTACCGGATGTGGCACTATACCGCTCTGACCGTATGTTTGCAACAAATTGATAATTGGAAAGGGTGAAAGAAAGCAATACTACTGTAATGATAATTGACAAGCTGCATTCCACCGTAAGGATGTCCGAGGTCTAGGAGGGAGCCGAACAGGCACAATTTGTATGAGTCAACAGCGGCGAGACCTCTCTTCAAGGTTCACCCGCGTTAACTAGAAATGTCCAACTGATGATCTATGTAACCCACTTTTCTCTCCCTCGTGACCAAGCCTCCTGAGCTCCTGAGCCTCTCACCCTTTATATCCGTCAATCCTCTCACCCGAAAGTCGTTTCTTGTCCGATGGCGTTGCTTCAAGGCGTAAACATGGCGTATCCTCGTGACCGTGAGTGAGCAGCTGCTTCCTGTAAGTATCAATATTAATACATACCCTCCACTTCACTCTATTCATATCCCAAACGCTTGTAACATCAGTTTCTTAATCAAGTTTTCAACATCACCGGATTTCCCCCGCCTGGGAACGAGTTCATACAACATTCCAGACCGAAGAATCACCATAACGACGATCGAGGACGTGACCAAAATCGTCATTTGTCGAAAACGGACCTAGGACCCAAGACGCACCGATTTGGGTCGACCGCGTATGACCATTGACGACGGAGCAGTGTTACGAGTTCTTCAAACTGGTCAAGCTGTGTAAAAACAAGATATAGATTATTTCCTTGTTCCTATTCATCCCGGCGTACGGCTTCTGCTTTTTCGACTTCAAAGTATTCTGAACATCTCATCGAGGGTTAAAGTCGAGACTTGACACCTTTCCTTGGGTACCACCCCTTGTCCCGTGCTTTGAATCAATTCATCATTATTATTTGATCAATCCACAAAATCAAGGGTCACCCCCGGAAACAACGTCCAGACAAGCAAGCATCGCCTCGTTCATTCCTCGGGTACTCGGAGGTTTCATCTGGATTTGAAGAGAGCTGTCCTCGATTCCATTCAAGTCATCAACACCTAACTACCACACTCTTTTACAATTTCGCATAATACTCACACTCATTTATCTTTCACCTTTTCTTGGAATACCCATCTCTTCTCTCTTTTACACTACTTCACACTCGTGTCCCGGCTGTACGGCAATACGCGCACTACGGCTACCACGGTTCACGGTAACGCGGTCTAACACGATTTAAAACTCCCCTTCCGCGTCTTCACGTGTACAAATACCAACACTAGCCGCAAAATGGAGAAGCGTGAGTGATTTCTTCTTATAGTCCATACCAAACATCCACCATATTCCATCTATCATCTAATCCCGAGCCGGTGACCGGCTATTGGACTACACTTGTCTAGTCATCAAAGACCGATCTAGTCCACGAGACCATGAGAATCACTCGGTCACATCATCATGTCCAAAAAAAGGAGATATTAACCCTCAGGACCTGACATGACTACTCTCCCATCTACACCATCTCAAACTTATTCTCCAAACCACACATCTTCCTCATACACTTCTGCAACTTGTACCTCCCCAACGACTTATCAACCTTGTACCCCTCCGTCACAATATCCATCTTCTCAGGCGGGCAGCAGTATTACCGGGCAGAGTCGATTTTCACCTAGAACTCCTGGGGAGAAAGAAGAGATGAATTGGGACGGACCAAGGATCGTGATGGGTGGTAGGGTGTCTCGACCTTCTAGTCCGGAAGGTGAAAAGTCGATGAGTATTGAAGTGCCAGCCATCATTTTGAGTGAGTGTTCTTTGTATCTCATCATCCCTTGCGTTATACGCGTATCTTCACCCAATATATACCTCAGCCGGAAAAATGCAGAAGACAGGTAAGAGAAGTACAGTTAATCTGTTAAACTGACAATTAGCCGAACCACCCCCTTACTCTTCACCTTTCCCCTCTCCAGGAGGTAAATCAACCATACTCCTCCCCGCCGTTATTCTCCCTTTATCATCTTCTTACCCATGTTCTCCCCCTTCCTCAAACTACGTACCCACTCCTCTTTACTCCTCAAACTTTGCTAACGCCCTCATCCGTCCCCAAGGATCAGGATACGCTATCGGTACCGCACTTCGGACAGTCCTACTTTTGCTTGTCATCTCGGTTGGAGCTTGGCATTTGTATAGCAGTCTATGTGCTGATCATTGGGAAGGTGGTGTATGAGTCATCTCCCTCCCTGTTCTTAGATAACTCGGTTTTGCAGCTGGTGGGATATGAATGAGAGAGTGGATGGATGGGACATGATCACGGATCCGATTTTAGTATTTACAGACGAAACGATTTGGAATGACTTTTTGACGCCCGATATAGGATATAAGATATAGGATATTATGGACATTGGACATTGTGACGTATCTAGTCATTGATCATCTATATATCTACGTTTAGTGGTTTGATGCAACTATGAGAGCAATGAGTATGACAGTCAAAACAACAATCCGTAGACGAAGTCACGAGGGTTTATGACTCTTCAAAGTCAACTTACTATTTCTGATCCCTGTGCAAACCAGTTGATAGATGAGTATGTAGACATATTAATGTATACATGACAAACAGAGATAACCCAAACTATCCCTCAAATATCCTTCCCAATGCTCTCCATCCCGATGTTCACCTCTCAGAGATTGATCATCACTTCACCTCCACTCATCGATACTCCACTTCGATATCTTTAGCAGGAATACTCCCACCTCCAGATGGCCACAATCGTAAGATCAACCAAAGTAAAACGACCACACCGACTATATATGCTATCATACGATATTGTCTGATTGTAGAGGTTGCAGCGACTGATCGGGAATGATGTCTAGATGTGGAGAAGAGAGAACCGGTGAGTCTTGAAAAGGTATTGCTCTTTTCGTCAGGAACACGACCCACACATCCAGCATATCTAATAAGGTTCAACGAATACTGCATTGGACAGATGATACGTGATGAAGTGAAGGGAAAGCATTCAAGATGTTTGGAATGATTGGGATGCTCACCATTTGATCAAGGTTTTGATTCCCACGGGTGGAATCATCGAGAATATCTATCGTCACCTAATATGAGCTTCTTGACCCTCCAAGACCAGCTCGAACATCCTGCATCAGACATTTGAAATACAAAACGTTTTGGGTAGACTTATGAGGTTCACACATAGGCGGATACAAAAGAAAGGGCATACCGATTTCAATTGCCTGATCTTTCCATGGAGAGAATTCAACTCTTCTTCATTTTGATGTTCCAACGTCTGATCGGTGGTACTACATCGTCAGTCTAAGCTTTGATTTTACTTGCAGTTTCTTTTTATTGGGATCATGTAATTGTGTGAGATGATCATTAGGTATCTGAGAGAGGCCTGTAAGTGCCCGTTGGGACGTGTGGGAAGTACAAAATTTGAGGGGGGCCGGCCGGGGGGGGGGGG